>NW_020194551.1:71066-219175 GCF_002865645.1 Hyaloscypha bicolor E | reverse complement strand
TCTTGTCTTAGCAAAAAATCTAAATCGAAAGATCATTCGAATATTCTATTTAATTATATCTTTAATATTAATTTATTCCAAAATTAATTTTATATTCGAATATTCTATAATATATTTATATTAAGGCATCATAAATAATAATATTATCATTATGATTCTTATTAAGAGATCGATTATATAACTATTATTATCTATTAATATAATTATATTATATAAAGAATGATAATAATATTTGAATTTATTGATCAGAATTAAAGAATTCGAGAAAAAGATATAGAAATAAGAATTAGAGTAATTATTTGGTCCTTAAATTTTTATATATAAGGAAATCATGGACTCTAGATCTTTATTGGGAGTTTATATAGGAAAAAAATCTTCGATCATTAAAATTGAATTATCTTTAAGAATATATCAAATAATAGGATATCCTTATGGTATTTATAGGCCCAGAGATATTCCCATAAGAGACGATATGAAATCACTTTATTATCTTCTTTAATTATGGATATAATGGAAATCAGAATAAAATCCAAGCCCTTATCCAAAATCCAACCTTGATAATCATTATTGGAATTATAAAGGATATATTTTCCCGAAAATTTTCAATTTATCTTCAATCATAATGATATATTTATCTCACGTGATCATATATCAAAAGGGATAAATTATCGATGATCTGAGATATATAATAAGAGTATGACTAATTGATCAAAAGAAAATATGATTACTCTTATAAAATTAAATCTTCAATTAAATATTTATATTCATTATGACCTGATAAAGCCAAAAAAAAAAAAAAAAAAAAAAAAAAAGCCCATAATTTTATAAATATTAAATTATAGATCGAATTTTCGAAGACTTAAAGAAATAATTGGAAAAATTTATGATGATTAATGATATATATTATCCATTTATTTCATAATATAAATCAAATAAATTCGCTATTTCAGGAATATTTGGATTTTTTCAATCCTATTAGATAAATCCAGGATATTTTAACATAGATTATCGGATTTTCGATAAACCCTTATAAATTTATAAGAATAATTAAAATAATTGAAATCGATTATTATTATCTATTTATATAATCCCTAATTCGATGATAAAAATTATAAAACTACTATATAATATACTAGAAGCTAGGAATTACTAGTTTAAAACTTACTATTTTTATTATATTAATAAGCTCTTTATAAAATAGTTAACTTATAACCCTTATTTATTTTATAATAAATAACCCTTCGAAATTATTAGCCTTTAAACTAATAATATCCTATTTATTAGAACTAATAATTTTATAAAAGTAAAGTAACTAAAGCTTTATAAAGCTAAGTTCTTAGCTAAGAAATATAAATCCCTTACTTTTAATTATAATCTTAAATTTAATAAAAGTATTATTTATATAGATATTACTAGAATTACTCTTATATAGGAATACTAATATAAGAACCTCTAAACTATTTCTATAAAAAATACTACTACTATAAGTAATAGGGATATTATTTATTAAAATCTCTCTATTAAGGACTAATATATTACCTAATATATAAGAGGAATATATATTATATTAATTTATTAACTAGAAGCTTTATATAACCTATTAATTACTGCTTAAGCTATTAAATTCTCGGAAACCAATATAAAAGTACTTAATAAGCGCATTTAATAGCAAATTAAGAATACTACTAAAGAACTAAGATTTATAAAACTAGTAAAGGAGTTCTTATATTTAATTATTTTTATAAATACTTTATTTATAAATAATAAAGATCTTTCCTCCTAAATCGGATATATTCTAGTTCTAGTAAATAGAACTAGATATACTAATATTATTTACTAGTCCTCTACTAAATATAAGAGAGTTACTAGAAGCGTTCTAGCTTTAGAACTTTATAATATGGCTTATAGTTTTAATATAGGTACTTTAGTTAAATCTATAATTAATAAAGTACTAGAAATAGAACTACTACTAGTTATTTATACAGATTCGAAGTTATTATATAAATACCTTATTAAATTAGGTACTATTCGAGAGAAATATCTAATAATTAACGTAATATGCCTTTACTAGATATATAAATAATAAGAAATTACGAAAGTTAAGTAAATTAAAAGAGAATTAAATCCTGCTAATTCTATAACGAAATTAAAGCTAATAAATACCCTCAAGTATCTAATTAATATAAATATTATATAATTAGATATAGAGAAATAAGTCAAGTATAGATAGGGCAGAAAATAAATATATAAGATAGGAGAATATTATAGGAGGGAAAGTTATATATAAAAGGCTATAGCCTTTAGTATATAACTAAAACCTTAGAAGTAATATAAATATATAAAGTATTTAAGAAATCTAGTACTAGGCCAGATTAGGGAATTTATATATAATTAGAGAAAAATACTATTTTTCGCGTTTTTAGAAAATTTCTAGTATTAGTATAGCTATTTCTCTAGAAGTTATATATATAGTTACGGGATACGGGATACGGGATATAGGTAATAGGTAATAAAATATAAGTAATAAAATATGGGATACGGGATATAGTTATATAATTTTATATCTTATTAGTAACTCAATTAGTAAACTAGATCTCTTTAGGCTTAGTAAATTTAGGAATTATATATTAATACTATAATACTATAATTTCTATTTCTAAATAATAACTTTACTAACTTTATATAAATAATACTTCTATAACTATATAATAATACTATATATTACTAGTAAACTAATAGTAATATTCTTAATAATATAATACAGCTATAAAATTCTACTATTTTTTGGCCCTATACTTATAATATATCTCCTATAATAATTATTATAAGGATTTATGATCCGGAGATTATTTTTTTAGTATAATATTATTCTAATTATTAAACTTAATAAATTAATTCCTTTCTTTTATAAGACTTTCTACCTACTAAACCCCGGTAATTTGGAATTATAAACTATTAATCTTACTAGTTTATAGCCTGTAGTATTTACTACTAATTCTATAGGCCCTTAGTAGCCTAAAAAGTATTAAGGAGCTATTACTAGAGAGATTCTTTATATATCTTTAATTTTTATTATTTTTATATAGATATATATAACTCTTAAATATAATAATACCTCGGTATATTATTAGAAAAAGATACTAAAATTAATATTATTATAGCGAGTTTTTACTATATATATAAAACTATTAAAATAATTATTAATAGCTTAAAATTAAAGGCTTTTAAAAATAAAAGTTTAGGATTAACTAATATTAAAATTACTTATTTAAATAATATTTTAAATATAATTTCAATATTTATTAAGGCTATTATTAAGTTATAAGCCGAGAATTATCCTATTATATATTATATTATATCTGAGTTATATAAGATATATAATAAACTCGAGAGTTTTAAATATAAATTTAAAATAAGTTTTTTCTAGTTCTTATTATATTAATAATATATTAATTATAAATAAAATAAAAACTTCGAAAACGCTATTAATAAAAGTATTACTAAGCTTTATAAATATTATTCTAAAATTAGTATTTTAAATAATAAAAATAAAGCTTTATATTTAGTTCTTATTCTTAATCTTTAAATTAAAAAAGTAAAACTAGCTGGAATTAGCTTAGATTCTAGTATAATATCTAATATTTATAATAGACTTAAAATAGACTATAATATATAAGTATATATTTTTACTTAAATTTCAAATTACTTAATTACTAATTCTTTTATAAGTATAAATGAAACTATTTAATAGCTAATTCTTAAGATACTAATTCTAATATATCTATAAATAATTTAAATAAGGATAAACTTAATATTTATATAAATAATTAAGAGAATAAAATAGAAAACGAATTAATAATCTATTTAGAAAAAAAGAAAATAGATAAAAAAGTAAGTAATATTTACTTATTTTACTTCAAATTCCCTTAAGAACTACTAATTCCTTTATTATAATTTTTTTATATATATATACTAATTTAGCTCTAGATTCGGCCACTTAATTACTAGAAAGCTAATTAAATTAGGTTTCCTGTATTATTTCTTATAATAAGGAAGTACTTAGAAATACTCGTTTTGTCTACTACTAGTAAGCATTTCTTCTTATAAAAGGCTCTTATTAATACTAAACTATATAATTAACTTAATAAAAGTATTTTCGAAAAGATTATATATCTTAAAAGCTAGGGAATATTTATAAATAAGGAAAAAGAGATAAAAAAAGCAGAAAAAGAATAGGAATTAAAAGAAAAAAAGAATTTCGAGCCGGAGAATTAGTTTTTCTTATCCGAAAAAGCTTAGTTCTATAGTATTATCTTTCTTTTATTAGTCTAGTTAATATTTCATTTAATAGCCTTATAATTATTTAGAGAAAATAAAGAGATTTTATTATTTACTTAACTTTTATATAACTTTTATATAATAATTAGAAATAATTAATTATATTTAATTATAATTAGTCTAATAATTTTTTTTTTGAAACTTAATAATTAAATTATAATTAATTAGAAAATTAATTTAATTAAATATAATTAATTACCTTAATTATTTTTTTAATATACTACTTATTTTTACTAGATTACTTAAGATTATTAAAAGTATTTAAAATATAGCTATAAATTTAGGTAATAGCTTCTCAGATTTATAATTAGTTCAAGTTTATCTAAAAAGTAATAACTAGGAAAATAGACTTTATTAGGTTTAATAATACTTTTTATTATTATATATAACTATAGACTAAAAACAATTAAGCTATATTAATACTCTCGAGTAATTCTAGTATTAAATATTTAAATTATTAAAGGTTTTTAGAGATTGAAATCTTACTTTTACTATATTACTTTACTATATTTCGAGAACTAAGAAATATTATCTCGGTTTTTATAATTATTATTCCCGTTCTAGATCTGTTTTTAATTTCTTACTAATTCAAATACTTAGAAAAGATCTCTAGTATTTCCAAGCCGCGGTAGTAATATGGCTTTTAATAATAAGCCATTTATTATTTTACTACTTAATTATTAATCTTACTTAAAATTATTTCTTATTTCAAGTTTTCTTTACTATTTAGACTATAATATAAACTAGGAATTTTCCTAGAAAACAGGTATTCTAATCTTAGAATATTATATAAGTAAGTTCTTATAATTATAATATTTGGAACTATAATATAATAGGCTATATCCTATTATTACTATAATACTAAGCTCTAATATATTTTCTTTTTAGCTTATAGTAAGTAATATAACTTATTCTAATAAGGAAAATTAAAGGAAAATATATAAATTAGGATACTTCGAGAATATATACAAGTGAAATTCAGGAATATAGTACTAGTTTAGCTTCTTATTAGTATGTTTCGAGTATATAAAGTTTATATTTATATTAAGTCTTATAATAAATAGTACTATATATAAATATATAATAATACTATAAAAAATATTAGAATATATAGTAATATTAGTAAGTCTATTACTATAAGAAATATAGTTTATAAATATATTAGATATATTAAAGTTAATACTATTATTAATAATATATTAAAAAATAATTAAGGCTAATTAATTATAATTATTATATAATAATATAAAAGTATATTTTTTTATAAAAATTATTAAATAACTAATAGCTATATTAATAAAATATAAATAAAATCTATAAATATAAGGTATATAATAGTAAGATAATATACAAGTAGTTAAGGTAAGTAAGCTACGGAATAATACTTATAAGTATAACTAATTCCAAGAATTAATTCTAATAAGAAACTAATTAATGCCTCTTCTAAAGCTAGAAGTATCTCCCTATATATTCCCTAGTACTTAGCCAGATATATAAAGCCCTTTACTTAATTAGGAAATCCTATATAATCTATATAATTCTAATTATAAGCTATATCCAAAATAGGAAACTAGATTCACGATATCTAATACCTATTTATACGCCATTATATATACCTATTATATTAATTCCCTTTCTAGGCCCTTATTCCCAAGAGGCCTGGGAAAACTATAAATAGCTTTATAAATATCTCCCTAAAACTTTCCTGACTACTGGCTTTCCCTAAAGATTCCCTATAATTACCCTATTATTATACTAGGTAATAAAATTAAAAATATAGTTTACTAATTCTTCCTAGCTAGTTTGCAAATTACCTCTAGTAATTTCTCCTTATAAAGATAATATAAATATAGTATATACTATTAGATATAAAGCTTATCCGATCTCCTAATTAGTTTATAAATCCTAACTTAGTCTCTATTCGTAAATAAATTATTACTTTATAGGCCCAAGAGCTTAGAAAAGTTAATCTAATTTTCTAGTTTATTTATAAATTCCTTCTTTAGAATTTTCTAGATATTTCTGGTATAAAGCTAGTTCCGAATTCGTAATTACTATTTGGGAAAAGGGTATTATAAAAAGGCCTTTCTTTTCCTACTAACTAATCTTTCTTTTCCTTAACTATAATACTATATCTAGCTTTTCCTTATTCCTTATCTTTTTTTTTAAGCTTTCTTTAAGCTTCTTTAAGCTTCTTTAAGCCTTATTTAAGCTTTATTTAAGTCTTTTTCTAATTTCCTCTTTTACTTCTTTATTTATTAAGATAAATACTTCTCTTAGTACTTATTAGCCTATTACTATCCGTTTAGCTAATACTTCTATATTCTTAATTTACCCTTACTATTTTTAATATTTCAAGAATATTATTAAGTTTCCTAATCTTACTTATATTAAGAGTAATAATTACTTAGTATATAATTATTATTATTTTAAAAATAAGAAATATAATCTTATAAATTATAAATTTCTTCTTTTATTTCTTATTCTAATACTATTTAAGGTTCCTTAAGTATATATAATATAATTAAACTACCTTTTTTAAGCTATTAATATATATAAGTATTTTCCCTATTTTTTACCTAAAAAGGAAAAGGCTATTACTATTTTTCTTCTATATTAAATTATATATACTTCTTATATTAAAGCTATTATTCAAGGCTAATGGATTCCCCTAATAATTCAAGAAATAGGTTAAGTAATTCTTATTAGCTTAGTATAAGTATAAAGTACTCTTAATAATATAATTAATATTCTTTAGTATTAAGTAAGCTTACTTTTTTCTTATTTCTTACTAATAGCTAATAGCTTTATAGGCTAATTTACTACTTATTTCTCGAGAAAATTCTAATAAAAATAATAATAAGAATAATAAAAAGTAATTACGAGAGTAGGATATTTATAAAATATAGAAATTAGAGTTTTTAATAATTTTTATATAATTTTTTCAAAAATAAATATATGGTTTTTTAATAGTTTCCTAATAAAAGTATTTATTTTTTGTACCTTTATTTAGCTAATAATATTATAATATTACTTTTTTCCAAGTATTCTTATAATTCTTGAGCTATATTCTCTAGATTACTTAGTAATTCTTATATATTATCTACTAGTAAGTAGTTCTTCTAATAAATAAGATATTTTCTTTCTTTTTTATTTTCTTTATAGGCTATAATAGATTTTACCTCAAATTTCTCTTTGCTTTTAATCTCGACTAGCTCTAGTTCTACTATAGTACTAGCTCGCGAGTACTATAATTCTAAGAAAGAAATATAAAAAATATTATAAATCTAATATAATAATAATAATTTCAAATAATATATCTATTTATATATTTCTATAACTTCTAGAACTTTAAAAGGGCTAAGATATTTATTTACTAGCTTTATACTAGGTTATAGCTATTAAATATTCTTTATATAAAGCATAACTTTATTATATATCTTGAATTCTTTATTAATATATTTCTTATTATAATACTTTTTCTATATATCTATTACTTCTTGCTATTATTTCTCTAATATTTCCTATTTTACTTAAATTCTTTATACTTTTTCCTATATTACCGGTACTTTTCTTTCTAGAATATTATCCTTAATATATAGTTTAATACTAAAATAAAATTCATATAAGGCATAAAATAGGAATATTTCTATTATTAAATATATAAAGTTATTATATATGAATTCTATAAAAGTAAGCTTTATTACCTAGTTATCCTACTAGTAGCTAGTATAATACTTCAAGTATTATTCTAGAGTTTAGTTTAGATTCTCTATTTATCTATTAGTTTATAAGTAAAATACTATATTTAGCTATTATTAAATCTTTAAGTAAAAATATAAACTTAATTAGAACTTGCTTATAAAGACAGATTTTCTATTAAAGATTATACCTATAGGTATACTAAAGTCTTTAATAATATAATATATAAATAGCTCTGCTAGCTCAGGAGCTAAGACTTCCTTAATAATTAGAATATATTATATTATTTTCATATATTTATTAATAATAATAAGTATAAAATTATATACTTTATTACGAAACCTAAAAAGAGGCAGCCCTATAATAAAGTTTATAATAATTTCTTACTATAGCTTAGAGAAAAGAAAAAATAAACTAAGTATACTATATAACAAATATCTCTTTATTTTAGTTTATTAATATATAAGACAAGTTCTAATATAGTTTTTTATATTCTTTTTTATACTTTACTAGAAATACTTTTTTTAGAAAATCTCTAGTATTTTACTAGTACTAAAATACCCACTTATAAAATTATTATAACTAGCTTATAATAATTCTTCTTTAAAAGCCGGCTTATTTAGTATATAAATAGTGCCCTAATATCTTAATAACCCAGATATATTAAGTTCCCAAGTCTTAATAGCTCTAATAAAGGTTTTTTTTAAGAACTATTTATATTACTAGTATTATACTAATAGATTAAGCCTTTAGTATTATAATAATAATTTAAGTAATATTTCTCTGCTTTTTTTATATACTATTTCGGACTTAGCTATTTATATAGCTAGAATTTATAATACGTACTATTTATAACTAGCTATACTAGTAATAGGCTCAAGTAGTAATATTTCCGGTATTATTTCATTACTAAAATAAACTTTCTTTTTAAAATTTCTTAGTATCTCGCTAATTAAGAAATACTTATTTTCTCTTTTCTAAGCCTTATATTATAGTATTATAGGAATAGTATAGTATCCTATTACCGTTACTTATAAAGTTCTCTATTCTATATTCTATAGTTTATTATAAAGTATAAGTAATAAAGTATTTTTATTTATATCTATTATAAAGTCTGGCCTTCTTAATAGCCTATTAGTGAGATTATTATATCCCGGCTAGTATTCTAAGATAAAATTAAAGATAGCTAGCTTCTTTACCTATCTTATTTATTAATTATTTAGTTTTCTCTTAGTTATAAAGTATTTTAAGTTATTATAATTTATCTTAATAATAATAGTATATTAGGTATATACTAGGTAATACTACTAAATATAAAATACTAGAATAATAGCTAAAAGTTTAAAGTTATATATCTTATATTTACTCTTAATTATAATTATCTTTTTTAAATAGAAAGTAATAGGGTATTACCTAGCTTCTATTCCCTTACTAAAGAGCTAGGAAATTATACCTATAATTATAAATCCTAAAATATTTATTTTCATATAAATTTTTAAGGCTAGGTCAAAATAATAAAGAATTAGTACTATTATAAATATAATTTATAACTTCCTAAAAGCCTTATTTGCCTTATTTATCTAGCTAAACTAATATAGTGGTTTTCTGCTAGTTTTTAGTAAATTAGTTAATTCTTTTACTACTCTAGAATATTTATAAATAAACCTCTAGTAAAAGTTAGTAAAACCTAGAAATACTTAAACTTCTCGGATATTATTCTTTAGGGCTAGCTATTTCCTAATAGCTATAACTCGGCTAGCTTTTATTTCTATACTATCTAGGCTAATTATAAATCTTAGAAACTTTATTCTCTCTATATTAAACTCGCATTTTACTAAGTTTATAAAAAGCTAGTATTACTATAATTACTCGAGTATATATTAGACTACTATTATATACTATTCTAGGTTCTTTAAATAAATTAAAATATTATCTAGATAAATCACACAAATAATATCTATAAGGCCTACTAGTATATAGTTAATATATGCCTGAAATATTACTAGAGTATTAGATAATTTAAAGGATATAATATAGTACTTAAAATATCTATAATATATTCGGAATATTATTTTTTATTTATTATTCTCTTATATTTATAACTAATAATAAGTATTTTTTAAGTCTAGCTTTATATATATCTTTATTTTATAAAGCTTATTTATTATCTTACTAATAAATAATAATAATATTTAGTTCTTAATAATAATTTTATTTAGACCCTAGTAATTAATATATAAATATAGGCCGCCTTCTTTCTTTGAAATAAATATAATTAGGATACTAGCTAGGCTAGTAAAATAACGGATTTATTCTTTTTCTAAGCTAGTATTAAGATATTTCCGAAGAACTTTAAGCTTTCTTTCTAATAAAGCATATATAGGATTATATAATAATTAGGATCCTGATTTCAGATCTATATAATACTCTATTATATAATAGTCGGGTAATATGTCTATAGTCTCTATAAAGAATACTTGAAAAAAATTCTAATATTTCCTAGGAAATATAGCTATTCTATTTATAGTAATAGTAATAATCTTTTAGCTATTTATTATAGAATAAGTAATTAATAGAAAAATATATATTTTATATTTTATTACTTTAGTAAATTTTCTAGTATTTAGAACTTTAATTTTCTATAATTAAATCTAGTATTTCTATATTATTTCCCTAAAGAAAATTAGGAAATTAACCTAGTAAAGCTATAGGAATTCAAGTATTATATTAATATAGTTCAAATTAAAATCACATAATATAAAGTATATATTAGCTTTTCTTTAGTTCTCTAGTATATTTTTAGTAGTAATTCTAAGAATATAATTTCTATATAAATAAATCCTTCTTTTCTTTAGCGAGAATAAGGAAATTACTTTTAATATTAATAAAATACTTATATCTAAAGCTAATTTCCTCTTTATATAATTAGTTTTTATACCCGAATTAATTAATACTCTAATTTTTTACTTACTTTTTCTTATCTTAATAATAATCTTAATTATTATTCTTATTTTAGGGGCCTTGCCCTCTATAATATAAATAAGTATAACTATTATAGGGCGTGCCTGTTTCCCGGCTTTTTTAGTTCTAGGTATTTATATATCTTATGGCTAGACTTATTATAGTTATAGCAAGTCGGTTTTTCCCGATTTAGGTAAGTAATAATATAATAACCCTTTTTCTAGCAAGTAAAGCAAATTATACCCGGTCTTATAAATCCCGATACGGGTATTATATTAGATCCCGTTACTATACTTTTATTATCCCGGTTATATAAATCTTGTAACGGGAATATATTTCTCTTCTATTTCCTTTTATTATTCCCTTTTTTCTTTCTCTAATTTTCTTTTTTTTATTAACCTATTAGCTTATTATTATATTCCCGTTAAATAAACTAGTTTAAGTTATTCTTAATTCTTATAGCTATAGAAATAAGCTTCTTTCTTTCTTATAAAGTATTCCCTTAGTAATTAATCTTATCCTGAATCTCTTATCTTAAGCTACTAAATAAGTTATCCTGCTTTTATAATAAATCCATATATCCTAAGTTATCTAATAGGCTATCTAAGTAAGATATAAAGCTTTAGATACTCTAATCTAGCTACTATTTTGTATCCTTAAACTTAGTAAGGGTATTATTATTATAGTTCTCCGAATCCAAGATAGAATTCTTTATAAACTTAATAAAGGTCTCTTAATCCGTAATATTAATTCCTACTAATTACTTCCTATACTTTCAGATATCTCTGGCTATATTCTTAAAGTAAGAAGCATAATATATGACTTTTACTATATCTGTAACCCAGATAATCCCGCTATCTTTATACTATTTTAGCTCCGCCTAGTAAAAGAAGTCCTAGGCTTCCTTAATACTCTTTTTCTTATAAGTTAGTAATTCTCGGGTTTTTAGAGTCCTATAAACTAAATATACTACTAGTAGTATAATAGGTTCTATAATAGGTACCCGAATATTCTTAAGACGGCAAATCTGAGCTTCCAAATCCTCTAGATCCTCCCTCTATTATATCTCTGCTTCTAACTTAGTAATACGATAATAAGCCGCCGCCAGCTTCTCCGTTATTATTATCCTGCTAGCTAGTTCTGGGGATATCTGAGTTTCATTCCCTTCTCCTGATTAGGCGGCAGCTAGAGTAGCTAACTGGGCGCTTCCCTGGATACCCGACTAGGTCGCCCTAGTAATAGCAGAGGCGCTTCTTCTGGTTAATACTCTAGCTATTAGTGGTTTTGTCTGTCGACGGCTTGACTACCTCGTAACGAACTGCTCCCCGAAAGTTAAGTTAATTAGAATATAAGGCACGTAATAGCAGGGTAATATATAAGTAGTTAAGGTAAGTAAGCTACGGAGTAACGCTTGCAAGTATAACTAATTCCAAGAATTGATTCCAACAAGAGACTAATTAATGCCCCTTCTAAAGCTAGGAGCGTCTCCCTATATATTCCCTAGTACTTAGCCAGGCATGCGAAGCCCTTTACTTAATTAGGAAATCCCATGCGATCTATATGATTCCGATTGCAAGCTGTACTCAAAATAGGAAACTAGATCCACGACATCTGACACCTGTCTATGCGCCATCACGTGTGCCCATTACAATAAAGCATATATAAGAGTTTAAAATTAGTCTAAATCTAAAATAATAAACTAGTTTTTGTTATGTGGTACCAGTCACGTGGTGCTATTGCACGTGACTTAGCATGTGGCCAGTGCTTCCTTAGCCTGGCAGATAGCCTTTAGCTTAATTCAAGCTCTTTACTACTACTATCCCTTCGTCTGGCGAGACATAGTCCACGCTAGTAAGGGGCCCTGCCACAGGGCGAAAAGGCAATGGATGACTAACCGAAGCTACGACTTTCTAGTCTGAGCCAGGCCCCCTTGCTAGCGTGGACTATGTCTCGCCAGACGAAGGGATAACACTGGAAATCAAGGAGGTTCTAGCGCCTTTGGCTTCGCTTACTAATTAGCGCTAGGCCTGGTTTAGTAAAGAGCGCCTTTAGCAATACCGAATACGGCTAGCCCAGACCTTATTTTAGCCTTATCTCGGCTTCCGAAGCTCTAGAGTCATGTGCGTAATCACGTGATAAATCTAATTAATTATCTTTGATTATCTTTGATTATAATTAAGTATGATTTGATTAGCTTGATTTTGACTTGATTTGATTTGAGTAGGGGGGTCTAATCAAATCAAACCTAATCATTTGACACTGGTCATTAGCAGTGGCCATGTGGGCAGGTGTTGACTAGTATAAATTGTCCTGGTAGAAGATATCGTGAATGTCTATATGGGGTAAGATTTGAAATACGGATTATGTTCCAAGTCGGCGAGGCAGGTGAGGGAGACGGCAAGTGACAGGATTGTGAGAATAAGTGGGTATGTGGCCTTCATTATGTAAAGAATGGTAAGAGATATCGTGGCGTGGGTTCTCTTCGGGATATCCGTCTAGACTTCTTGGACAGCAGATGACCATGGCTGTACAACTTCGCTGTTATACACACTCGTACTTCATCGAAGTGGCCCTGAATACCGCCAAGAAACGACGGGAAGGGACAGATTATTTGTGAAGAATCTATATGGTGGCCCTACATTGCCACGGCACTTATTATTCGTTATTTGACCCATTGTATGATTCGCCTGTAGTTCTCAAACGAGCCTTAATAGAAGTCAGATGTGGAATAAGTACTCCATAACTTATAATTTAATCTCAATGGCCCGAACTGAAGAGAATCTTGGCGATTGAATAAGTAGATTGTGGCCATAAAACTTGAGATGACGATATAATTGAGTCCGCGAAGAGTTGCAACTAGAGATCTGCCCCTAGACCTTATAGAAGACTCCCCCCAGACTAAATCGCGTTCAACTATGGAAACCTTCTATAAAATCCCAGGAAGAGACGAGCTGTGCAATATCACCTTCTTACGCGTGGTTTCTCCTTAAAAAGGCACAATCTCCGCAATGATGAGACTTCTGCGGATATTTCTTCCAAAAATTGTTTTGCTGCCGCTGGTAAATAGCTGCGTCTACGAATAAATTCACCACGTATGTACCCGCCCCTATGCCATGAATTCCCTTGCCGAATGCGACCTATAATTCTGTGTATCGGACTACTCAACAACATCCTGCGTATCATCCACCTCCACACCAGCGTCCTATTCAAGAGCTGTATGGAATGAGGAAATCGAAGCGCTTTCTGTGTCTTCCAGTGGCGGCGTCTGATCTGCAGTGACGCTTCTAGAACTGAGTTCCGTGAGCTCGACAGCACCAGCCGTTGCGCCTCTCTCCTCATCCGTACTAACCGAATTTGCCATTTTCGGTTGCTTCCTAGCATAGTGAACAGTTGCCGCAACGCCTGCAAATGTTCTTATTGTCCCTAGTGCTCCAAATATAATTGCCATGGGCGATATATCCGAAAATTCCCCGCCGCCACCACTTTGTCCAATCAAAACGTCGAAGTAGGCATCATATTCAAAGCTTCGTAGGACTGCAAAAGGTATTCCAGTGCCGAAGTAATCCCGATTCAAGCTGTGAAAATTCTCCCAGGGCTCCAAGAAAGTATTTTGGTGGCTGTGATGAAGCTGGATAAACTCTTCTCTTCTCTTTACACACCCATCGCACAGATCAATGTGAGAATTGTTCTCAAACTCATTGACTGCGTTGGTATGACACGTCGTGCAATATATGACCATGGAGCTATTGTGGCTTGTCAAAAGCTCTAGTGCTGTGATAGAGGGGCCATATTTCCGGAATTGGTGGAAAGCTTTCTGGACAAGCCCACGATACGAGTCAAGCTCATTCGGTGAGTATTTTCGGGTAACGGTCGGCGGCTGAAAGAACTGGTCTCCAGGCTTATGGTGGGGACAGTGACTAGAAATATCGCATGGGTAGCCTGCCGATTGTCTTGCCAAATGCGAACGGTATGCTCTGTCCTTTTGAATATGATCTCGATATCGTGTTCTGGTGTCCACACATTCTTGACATGGAATAACATATCCGGCCGCCGTTTCTAGCTTTTCAATACATTTTTCACAGAATTGGAAGCGTTCCATGCTTGTTCATCAAAAAAAGGAAGCAGCAGTGAGATAAGAGTAGGCTTGAGAGTCTTGTCGGCCTCTTAAATTAGAGGGGGTAGGAACACTTGGGGTAGGGCAGGTAAAGAGTAAGGCGGATTATACATTGTTAGTAAAGGGAGGAGAGGGCGCTTATGGAAGGTTTTAGATGGGTGCCTATCAGGGCCCGATAGCTGCAGCTGTGTCGCCAGGCTCGATCACAAGAGCAGGGCGTAGCGCCCAACCAACGTGCGGCATGGGGGGCATTGTCTCGCTTATCCGACACACAACGACAAAATCCCCTCGGATGAATGCGCGAGATTTAGGCATCAGCTTTGCGGGTCCCTGTCTGTGCTCGTTTCGCGCTTTTAGTGGTAGATGCCTCCAAAAAGCGGCAGTCCAAAATCTTGGTTCCGAGATCTGTAGAACCCAATTCCTAGAACTGTGATCCTATAGACCGAAGAGAATTGGGCTTTTGCAGGTCCACGTGCTCGATTCGTGAATCCTAAATGTTGTGCTTTAAGTACTCAATTACGACAATTATAATCACATACGACCATAGACTGAGGAGAATTGGGCATCCCGTCCGCTCTGCCATACACAAGCCTCAGATCGGCAGATTAGTAGTTGGGTGGGTGACCACCAGCGAATACCTGCTGTTGTATGTTTTTGCAATTTTTGTTTTTGCCCCGGTTGCAGAGATTTTTTGGCGGAGGTTGGGAACAGAGTGCGTAGATAAAGATATTTGTCACTTCGCACCCATCCGTGGTGCGAATTTATCGATATGATAAATCCACTCTTCTCCCCAATCCTTTTGACCCATCCCCATCTTCAACTTCTCCTACATCCGTTCCGGACCTTCGATAATTTTTACTCGACAACAGATCCGTCATTGCAATGATTCTCTCCGACGTCGTCGGATTGCACTGAATGCCCATGCTCACTGATAATTGTATTCGATTTGTCATATCAACAAGTCGGTGAACGGCTGCTCTATTCTGCTTGTTCTTGCCCCTCCATCACTTTTCTTTCGTCTCAGTCTCAGTCTTTCATGTAGTGCGATATAGCTAACGTGGGTATAAAAGCTGTTGTTCCCCCCCTATTCCTCTTCTCCAAATTCTTGCTCAAGCCCTAAACCACACCCCGATCCCCACTAACCACGGTACCGCAATATGTCCACCCCCACCCCCCTCAAAGTCCTCTATGCCGTACATCCGGATCTCGACACCCTCGACTTCACCGGGCCCCTGGAGATCCTCAGTCATGCAACGCATCCCTCCTCCTCCTCCGCACCAACACCAGCCTTCACACACACCATCACCTCCATCACGCCCCTCACAACCACACACCAAGGTCTCACCTTCCAGCGGGACATCCCCATGGCCCTCGCGCACTCGACACTCGCCTCCTACGATATCCTGGTTATCCCCGGAGGTGGCTCTCCCGGCGTGCTGGAAGGGAAAACCGAACCGCTGGATCTAATTGAAGCTTTTGCCGCCTTGCCAAAGAAAGAGGACGGGAGTGTGCGGGTCCTGTTGAGTGTCTGCACGGGGAGCTTATTCCTTGCTGAGGCGGGGGTATTGGATGGAATGACGGCAACGACACATCCGAGGTACTATGGGCAGTTGAGGGAGATTGTTAAAGTTAAGGGAGAGGGAAAGACGAAGGTTGTTGAGGAGAGGTTTGTGGTTAATAGGACGGATGTGGGAGCGGGTCTGAGGATTATCACGGCGGGAGGTGTGAGTTCGGGGATCGATGCTGCCCTTTGGTTGGTTGGGGATGTGGTTGGGGAGGACGTGAGGGAGAAGATTGCGGAGATTGTGCAGCATGCGCATAGGAGTGGTGTTGTGCTGTGAAGGACGGAACTGGAAATTCGACGAACTCCCCACTCTCAGTTAGATATTGGGTATCTGTGTGATGACTCAAAGCAGTTGGAAGGATGCGAACTTGTGTGAGGAATTAATGCAAGCCGAAGCATCTTTGAACATTGCAACGCGTCTAACTTTCAATTGAGCCCGCGAAAGGGATTTCCTTCTCTTTTTGGGTCAATCACGAGTCTATCGTTCTATCATTCAAACCTTTTCACAAACCAAAGATGCATATGATCGTCCCTCATTCCCTCACGCCTTACCGGCCTACCACCTAACAACTTGAAACCAGCCTTTTCATACGTCCTCTTCCCCGCCGGATTAGCCACCAAATAAACACCTTCTACCTTGCTCCCCTCCTCCTCCCTCACCCGCTTCTGTACCTCGTTCCATCCCTCCTCCACCAACCTACTCCCCAATCCCCTCCTCTGATATCCCTCATCCGTAACCAGCGCCTCCAACTCCCAAAACCTCTCCTCATACCCCTTCCCAAAATACCTCTCATTCAACTCCCCATTCTCCGCTTTCAAAGCAAACAACAATTCCTTACTCGTCCTACTAGTGCTTTTCTCGACCTCCTCCCTAAGTTCCATTTCCCTTTCTTCCACCGTCCTGGTGTCCGGGGGAGAAGGAGGTCTGAAATATACATAAGCGACAAGTTTCTCTGGGTCGGATGCTGGGGAAAACTGGTAGGATATTGAGTTTGGGTGGCTGAAGCGATTGATGAGAGATGGGAGATTTTGAGACCTAAACTCTGCTTCGATAGGCGCGGATTGGCCGTGCTGGAGCGTGGAGAGCACGGTTTGGTAGTGCAGGTGTAGGATCTTGGGGGCTTCTTCCGGGAGCGAGAGAGGGGAGAGGATGAATTCCTCGTTGGAGAGGATGAGGGTTGTCATTATTTTGATTGGGTGAGGCAATTGGAAGTGTGTGAGAAATTGATGTGTCGAGGAAAAGAGAGGTGTTGGATGGGATGTATATGTGCAGGAATTTGGATGCCTGGACTCAATTTGAAACCGCAGTCGGTGATCAGATATTTTCGTGGAGGATTTTATTGTCGAATTTCAACTGTATGCTATTCATCTCCGCCCTATTAATTCCTACTTTGTCTTCTGAATGTGAAGAGAACTTGGATAGAACAGGAAGTTGAGATGTTGTTGAAACGTGGTTGCCTGATGCAGATCGCCATGATGACGAACTCGTCACCATTGGGCAAGAAACATGGAATGAACATTATTTGGGGAATGTCATAGGCTATCATCACTTGCCTTGGAAATATTTCTGATAACCATGTAAGTCGACCTCCACTTGAGAGGGCCAAAAATATCGATCCCGAAATGTTACAGGGGCTGTGAAGTGAGCAAGATGCTTGAGGTGACAAACCTAATCTCCGCCGCTTCGCGGCTCTATTAAGACCAGCCTCGATGCCAAACCTTCTTTCGGCTTGTCGTCGTCATCAGACGGCCGCATACAATAACAAACCCTCGTCATGGAATACCTTGACACTCCATTGTAGCCCATAACCAATTTTAAAGGGGAAAGAATTTCGCGAGGGAAAGCATGAAGAGATCCGGAGAACTGAGGGCATTAAGCCGATCACCGATCTTCCCAAGGACACCCAAGCTCTCGACTCCAAGAGGGGCGTTGATGTTTCCCTCTTTCCTGATCAAGCCCAACACAGCCTCCCAACTTTATGCAACCGCATAAACAGTTCATCACAACTTATGGCAAAGTAATGCAAAACGCGATCACCACCAGCATGATCGCAGAAGCAAGGAAGTTTAAAACTCGTAAAAGAAAATGTTTTCGATCAGATCGAAAATTCAAAATGCATTGCCCGAACCGATGGGGCTTGCACAGCCTCACTGGGCTTCCCCCTATCCTAGATGTGAACCAATCACAGTGCGCAAAACTCGTGTGCCCAGCGTTTCATCGTCAAAACCCGCCAGCTTCCCCACACGGCGAGACTTTCTTTGTCAAGCCAACCGAGCTCTCGACTTCGTTTCATGTGGATGCATTTCAGGGATGAATTTTTTGACAACAAACAGAAGATATCAAGATCAGCGTGCACAGACAGAACTTGAAGCGAAAATGGGCCACGATCGCGGTCTTCAAGTTCTTTTGGCGGCTGGCGGGTATACCAAGTAGAGGCTGGTTGATGTTCGGCCATCAGGATTCGAGTCAGCCAGCAGATCGTCGTAAGGGTAAATTTGAGGAACAGCAATTCGTGGCGAGACCGGCACCGGGTGAAGCCTGAAGGAAAGAACCTTTCTTACGAGGTTAGAAACTCAGAGGCACTGACTCTCCGTGTCTTCCTAGCTCGCGGGTACCTGGCAGCAACATGAATCCGTATCTGCACGTTGTGCCGTGAATGGAGTTTCCCACCGCAGTTATGTCTTGTTCCGACTGCATTTCCGTCTCTCCGAGTCGTTCAGGGTTTCGATGATCCGCCGCGAACCGGGCAAGGTGGAGATCCTGAACCTAGTCTTGCCATTTTGGGCACCGTTTCATTTGGAGGTGTTTCCTGTTCTGGATCCCTCAGACAACTGGGCAGATCGCTCGTAGCGACCCCCCAGATTCTTCTTAGCAGGCTCGCAGAGATGTGAAGTTTGAGCGGTTGGGTGGTGAAGTTGCGGCTGGACCTGCCGTGAGTTCTACCTCCGATGAAAGAGCTCAAATTCTGAGTCCGTGACACCGAGAGTGCAAGACAGACCGAGGATCCGAGTCGTTTGGACCTCTTTTCTCACTGTGACCTCTGTGGAGAAACAAGGGCTAAACACCGTCCCACCGTCAGTTAAATTGCAACTTGTCGATGCGGTCCATTCGTCCAGTTCCCTCAGAATAGCAGTTGTGTCTGACCAAGATACAAGAATACTAGCAAGCAATTCCTGTAAGCGCATCCCTACTGTGCAACGTTTCGCGATGTTGGTGACGGAAATCCAACCAATGCTTTGATTGGAGGATATTTCAAACGCGCCATCAGCAGCGACCCCCGTCAACCATTCGCTTGCGCCCGCCAGCGGCTCAGGGGAACTTCTAAAAACAACTCTCGGACAGATCCAGCATCGACCCTCCTATTCGGGCCATAAAGCCATGAGCCATCGTTTCGAGGTCAACCCTTGGACAGTTGACCAAGTCTTCCCAGGAATTCGAGCTTTTGGGCTCGCAAATTGCTCTCAAAGAAATGGCGGTGTCTGGAAACGCAACAGTCAGAAAGGACAGTTTCTTGCTCAGCGCTCAGACTGGCCCAAATTGAGAACTTCACCCGGCGCTCCCAAGATCATTTTGACGCATCCGAGAATCCGCCGTCCCGAGAAAGATCTGGTGAGGAAGCTCAGACCTTCCATCGGCAGCCAGATCGGACAATTGCAGGCATTCTTGCTCATCCCATGTCCATATCCAGGGCGCTAAGTGGCTGGCTGCCCCCATCCCACTGTACCTGCATTAGTTCGCCGCTGCTTGGCGCAGACCTCCTGTTGTTTCATTTTCGTAGACCTCAACTCAAGCTTCACTCCACGCCACGTTCTTCTTCTCGTCAGAGCGAGCCACACGTTTGCCGGCCTCCTTTGCCCCCTCGCCCTCTGAAAACGCGCGCCAAAGCATGGGTCTCCAAGTACGGGGCCTTTTGACCGTGGGTCCAGTCCAAGGCAGGCATCCTCGTCCCCTGCCCGCATGAAGGAGGTGTCTTGACTGGTTGACATGGGGGGGCAGACAGAGGGTCCAAGGAGGGAGGCTGTGAAGGCCGTGGCCCACGAGAACCAACAGTTTCCAAAGATATAATACATCCTGAGATCCTCTTGTAATGCCCTTTTTTCCTCTTCATCCCTTCCAGGTCTTTTGTTCTCTCTATTATTACTTGCTCTCGCCCTGTTGAGTTCCAAAGTCATTCGCTTCTTTGGCCTCATTCTTTTTCTTGTTATCTCATAAGCCCTCGCAAAGTACATTCGCTATCTCATATCGAACTACCAGCTATATATTCTCACCAAACCTTCGTTGAACAGCAACTTGTTTCTATCACAACTTCACCATGAGGTCTACACTCTCCACTATCGTTGCTCTGACTTCAAGCCTTCAACTGGCATCTGCTGTATGTAAACATTACACCTTTCAAGAATTATTCGACTGACGATAACACAGGGATGGACTAATGCCCCTTCCTTCTCTTGCCCTGCCAACACAAACAACCAATGCAATACTCAGCAATCCTCTGGTTTTGACTGGAGCGGTCTCAGTTTTGGATCTTTCTCCCAATATGGCGGCCTTAATTTCGGTGGTTTCTCCTGCGCCAGCTCTTTCGGCAGCGGCTCCAAGCGTGATAGCTTGAGTAAACGAACATTCCAGGCACGTTCAACCAGCTTAGTTTGACCCCCTTTTCTGACATAGCCCAGAACACATGCATCACCGGCAAAGCTCAATCTGATATCTCGAGCTGCCCCAGCTTTGGATGCGGTTCCTCGTCCGATGTTTCCGCGTTCTCGGTCAATGAACTTCAGATCAGTGTTGAGTTTGACTGTGATCTTGAGTTCCACTACAGCATGCCCGGCGGATCTACATGCAAGCAGACCCATTCTTGCAGCTCTGGAGGCAGCGTTGTGAAGAACACTCAGTGTGGAGGTGCAAAGAACGTGACGGTTGTCTACCCTTCTCAATCTTCCGGAAGCGGAAAGGGAAAGAGCAGCTGCAGCATTGGTGTCCACAGCATTGGTTTTGACTGCAGCTCTGCTTCAAGCACAAAGTATCACACCACGTCCACGTCAACTCCAGTCAAGGCCACGACATCATCTATTCCTACTCTCACCACGAGCTCAACCAAGGAGATTAAGACTACTCCAGGTTCATCGCCTGCTGCCAGTACGTCCACACCCAAGCAAGTTGAGACTACTCCATCTCCGTCGCCTGCTGCCAGCACGTCTACACCCAACCAAGTTGAGACAACCTCCAGTGTTTATGCTACCGAGTCATCTCCTGCAGCGTCACCGCCCACAACATCGACCTCGTCCAGCGTCGTTGAGGTCATTACCACTGTTGTCGTCGACACCACGACTACTCTTTGCCCAGTCACAAAAACCCACACCTCTGGAAATGGCACCAGCATTGAGATTTCCACATCGACATCTACCATCCTCTTGACGACAACAAAGACCATCTGCACGCGATGCGAGGCCGAATCCACATCATCTCCCGTCGGAACCCCAGCTGCCGTTTCCACCAACTCAGGCGTCTACGTGCCCACAACTATCACGACATCGAGCGGACCAATAACTACAGCAACCTGCCCAGATGTCCTGCCTCAGTGCTTGAACACCTGGCTTTTCATCGAAGGCTGCAGTTCCAATACTGATACTAACTGCTTCTGCCCATCAACCGACTTTGTTACCAACGTCTTCTCTTGCTTGTCTGCGTATGGTGCCTCGGATACCGAGATCAGCCTCGCCCAGACCTACTTCCAGGGTATCTGCGCACCCTATATTCCCTCCAACCCAGCCATCGTCACATGCGCTTCCAGCGTCATTGCGACCGTTTCCCAGACCGCTGTGCCAGTGACTACAATCACAGTCCAGACCACTGTGACAGTTCCTTGCACAGAAACCACCGGTGTCTCCTCCGGATACATCATTCCATCAAGCTACACCACCACCACCATCAGCACTGTCGTCACCGTTCCTCAAGTCGTCTTCACGACTGTTGGAGGAACCTCAAGTGCCGACGCAGTCCTCGTAACAGGTGCTCCGACCCTTGGAAATGCTGGTGTCGCTCTTTCAACCGCCACACCGGCACAGACCACCTATGGCGCGAGCGGCATCTCGAACAGCACCATCCAAGCCAGCAGCACACCTACACAACAAACTACCAGCTCAGCTGGTAAGAACAGCATCGCGATCGGAGCCAGCTTCGCCACGCTCTTCTTCGCCGTCTTGATCTTGTAAAAAAGATCATACTCTGTCCTATCCTGCCCTAGATGCAGGGAGGGAAGAGCATAGCATTGGGAGGATATATATGCATTTGAGGCGTTTCTCTTTCTGATACCAGCTCGCATAACATTGGGGGAAACACTTGGTTCCGATTTGGGACTTTACGGTCAGACGGCCAGCATGAAATGAGAGATGAACGTGGCTTGATGTCATGTATAATGGGTGGGGAAGACGAACAATGGTTTGTGCATAGAGCACTGTAATATAGATGCGAGCTGCGTGAAGCAACAAGAATAAGAAGCATGATTGAACTTCAAATACTCAGAATCTTCGGACATGTGAGCGAAAATGTCTGCCCAACCTTTTGTAACGTGAATTGAAAGACAGCATCCTTTTTGGTCACTTGACCAAACGTGAATGTAATAGGATAGTGTGCGACTCGGTCGCTGGCCAGTCGAGGTTCACCTCTCATCTCTCACCTCTCGCCTCTTTCCGCCAACTGAACCAGAAATAAGCCGTCATATACTCGTACACAACATGTCGTCATATCATACACCTCCTGTTCTACCTCCCACAAGCCTATAACCATCTCGTTGCTGCATCCCCCTTAATAGTCCCTACCAATTCGCTCGTCGTCCAACCACCATAAAAGTCTCCCGGCTGCGGCCTCACCTCTTCCCCATCAACAAAGCACTCCCACGGCCCCGCGTAAAGACTCACATACCCCTTAATCTCCTTATACGCCTCATTCGGACTCTCATAGCTCCAGATCCGATCTTTTACTGTCTCTTTCCCCTCTTCACCGGTGACGGAGAAATACGTAGCCCAGCCTTTCCACTCGCAGAATGTTGATTTCTGGGTGCGTGTCAAGGAGATGGAGAGGGAGGATTTTGGGATATAATAAGCTTGACAGTATCAGAATCATGACAATAAACTGTTGGAGGAATTGAAGGTGAGGTTACTGGGCGGATGATACGTTTCCAGCACCCAGTATGCATCTTTCGTATCTGCGATCGTCTGCCCGTGCCACTTGACTTGCAGATGGCGGGGTGTTCTTTCCAGTAATGGCGGGCGAGGGAAATTCTGGACATTGAGTTTTGGTTTTGGTGGCATTTTGGTGGTGTGCTTCCTACTGCGCAGAAGGAAAATGAGTGAAAGGAAAGTAAGAACAAATGTAACAAAGTAGTTAAGTGAGCTTGAAGAGCACTTGGCGGGGTGTCATCGCGGGGTAGATATCTTGTGCGGACCCGGTCTCTAAAGTTGATATTATGGGAGGCGCTAGCGACCAAGTAGGCAAAGCCGAGCAACGTCACAGGCTCCGGCGAGAACCACAAGGCTGCCTCAACCAACTTCTGCATCGCACTGAACATTCAACGACCTCGACATATCGACTTCGAGTACTCCATACTTCCACCTGCATATTCCACACAATCTAGTCATCATGTCGGGACTCGAGAAAGCGCTGTTCAATCTGAAGGTACGTCTCAGCGCTTATCGCAAGTTGGCAGACACGCTGCCTCGCACCTCTCTCTGCGCTAGACCCCCCCAGCTCTGGACAGAGGCTGATTGTTGTGGAAATAGTTCACAGCAAAGCAACTGAACCGCCAAGCAGCAAAAGCCAGCAAGGACGAGAAGACAGAGAAAGACAAGCTCAAGAAGGTGTGCCCCCCTCCCTCAATCCCACATCTCCCAGAGCGAAAGGCTCATGAGAACATGCAGGCAATCCAACAAGGCCACAACGACATCGCAAAGATCTACGCCCAGAACGCGATCCGCAAGCAAAATGAACGACTGAATCTGCTGAGGCTGGGAAGCCGGATCGATGCGGTTGCCAGTCGAGTGCAGACGGCGGTCACGATGCGTCAGGTTACGGGGAGCATGATGAATGTGGTGAAGGGTATGGATCAGGCCATGAAGGCTATGGATTTGGAGAAGGTGTGCCCTCCCCCGCTTTTCACTGCTCTCTATAGACAGGATTGCTTTGGTGCTGACAGGAGGTGTAGATCTCAGCAGTAATGGACCGCTTCGAGACACAATTCGAAGACCTCGATGTCGCGACCGGATACTACGAGAACGCAACGACATCCGCTACTGCAGTCGGTACGCCGCAGGAAGATGTCGATAGGCTTATGAACCAGGTTGCGGATGAGGCGGGTGTGGAGCTGCATCAGGAGATGGAGGGCGCGCAGGCTGTTAAGGCGGCGCCGGTTAAGAGTGGTCCGACGGAAGTGGAGGAGGACGGTTTGGGCGAGAGGTTGAGGGCGCTGAGATCGTGAGTGTGTGATACAGAGGGGTGGAGAAGGGAAGAGGGCTAGCATCGGCGTTTTGGGTTTTAGAGAAGATATTGTGAGAATGGCGAACGGGTTCCTTTTTTGATTTAATATACAGTGTGTTTTTGAGGCTCTTATCTGCTTTACGGTGAGGCCAGCCCAGGAGCGTATTTCCAGCAAACTTGCGTTGTCAGCCGGGAAAGGAAGAACCTCTGAAGTGTCGAAATCGACAGTGTTCCTTTCCACTCATAATTGAATTTTATGAACACTTGACACTCTTGAAGATAAACGTATACTCTAAGTCTTCCATATCTTCGGAAAAAATGTACAAGTACAAGGTACAAAGCACACTTCAGCGAATGGCAGCATGTGACGCCCGCAGAAGGCTGTGCAAGCCACCAACCGTGTTCACGCAGCCTTCTCTTGAACCTCATTTTCACACTTGCCCAACATCGCGATGATTCATTCGCATCGCGGCCATGGACTTAGCATCGGGTGCCGCGCGCCTCATAAGCCTCGCAGGTCTCGCCGTCCAGTCTGCGTCCACTTTGTACACTTTCTGCCACAAGCTTCCGCGAGTTGCAGGTGAGGTCGAGGCTATCATCAGCGAGATTCGAGCACTCAGTCAGACACTTGAATCGATTCAGCAAATTACCTCTGATCGATCAGCACAGAAATATTCGGCGCGAACATATGAATTAATTGCGAAGTTGCAGGAGGGAGTCGCACGATGCACCGCTGATCTGGAGGCTTGGAATACCGGCATGGCTGCGCTGAAGGTGGAGGATGGGAAATGGGCCAAGAATGCTGTTAAGAAATTGAAGCTTGCTGCTGATGCGGGGCGGTTTGCGGAGACGAGGTCGAAGATATCGTCTCATCGAGACCAGCTAGTACTTATGATGGAGCTACTGACTGTGTATAAACTCCCTCGACGTTTCCAAAGCATATTACTGACGGCTACAGGGATCTCGAGTTGTCGACAGGCCTGGATATCAAGGGTATAGATTCCAAGATCGACGATTTCACAGCAAAGCAATTGTCCTCTCAGCAAATTACTTTTGGCCATCTGGAGAAAATCAAAGAAAGAGTTCAAACTGCTGCTGGTCTTCAAAGCACCAGCCTCGCCGAGACAGCGGAGATCTCGAGGTCGACTAGCAAGATCCATGAGACGCTACACGATATCCAGAAATCACAGGCAACTTCTCATCAAACGACTTGCGTCCAAGCTGAGAGGCTGGATGCTACTCTCGCAGCAATCCAACGCTCACTCTTGGGCATCTCTACCAAGAACCGACAAGTCTCCAAGACCCGTCGTAAAATACTGAAACCACAACCTCGAAAGCATGGTTTGCCAAAATCCCCACACGAGGAGGTACCTTCTATACCGGGAGTATTTTCAGAACTCGTCCAGCAGACCGCGGATCATTCAATCATTCCGGCTCAAGTAAATAAACTGGTTGACCTGGCGGTCACAGTGAGATACCGATGTGGGAAAGCCCATTTCGAGCCTCTTGCGCTACCTGATCCGGAATTCGAGGCAGCTAGTTTTGAGACCAAGTTGCGCATGGTCAAATATCTGCAAGGCCTGCGCCTTCTTCTTTGGCTTTTGTGTCGAAAAGAGTACTTTTGTGACAGGGTTTTTCAGCTGACCGGCCTTCCTCAATCACAACTTATACCGGAGGCCCGGCTGGTCTCATCTTGGACCGTCTGGACGACTTTTGAAATAGCTTCTTTTGGTCGTCAGGCAAATATCAGATGCAGAGATCGAGCCTGTCTAGAGTATTTGCAAAGAATGCTTGACAGTAAATCTTCCGAACTCGGAAGCAAACTTCAAACCCAGAATTCCCTTCATACCTTGATAGGTCTTCGTATTTGGCAAAGCGATCTTAGCTCTGATCGTATATACGCTTTAAGTTTAAAGCATGCTAGACGACAAGTAAATATCAAGGAACTAGTGCACAGAGTTTTTGTTATGGAGACAGGCGTCCTTGAAGACCGCCTTCGTAGATTGAATATTTATTTGGACGCAATCAGAGAAGATTTGGCAAGGTGGCTTGCAAGCCAGATAGAAGCATTTTTTGAACAGTTGGAACGAACAGGTTATTCTCCCCTCCCATTCAACGAAGACTGTTAGATAGTTCGAGACATCTTTCCTAACCAAATCCGATTACACATATGCCTCTATACAAAGAAAATATATAAATAAACTCTATTTCAACGCGAACAATAGAAACTTCGAAATCAGATACCAATAGAACCTGGGTTTCCACGTCCAGTCAATCTCCATTCACAATAGGTTTGAGGAATGCTTGAGGGATAGATCTATTTAGAACTTCCAAGGTCGATATCTATCTCGGGGGTTTTCCACGCCTTTGTCTTTCCTCTGCCAATCTCCGAATTAGGACTACTTCAGAGACTACAAGTAGATAAGGAGTTCTAAAATTGCAGTTGAAATGCAACCAGGCCACACCACAACACCAGGAACAGGTGCTCTCAGGACGGAACAACACGTCACATTGCAGACAGCAACTGCTATTGTAGGCTTACAAGCGAGACTTCCTCGAAAATGGTGGGCGACAATCTCATTCCATTTCTTGGCATCGGAGGGGAGTTGGGCATTAAGTAGGGACACGGATTGTTGTTTGGGGTTCCGGTTATCCGGCACTTGGGCGAGGGACACAGTCTCAAGGAGTGGTGCATCGCCGCCGGTGACGGCGCCTTGAAGTTGAAGAAGAAGAAAAAACAGTATATCCAGGGCCGATGAAAGATGGATTATCTATCAACGAGAACATCTCGGATACAACATCAATCATACCCATCATCCGTCCATCATCCACCTCACTTAGATCACCATGTTCAATCGGAGCAACATCAAACAGCAACCACCGGGCTCAGCATATCCATCATTCCTAACCAAGAAGCGTAAATACCCTGTACATATCTATCTTCCGAAGCCTGTCCTCGTGAAACCTATTGATGTTATCAGCAGAAGCTCTATTCAAGGAATTCCGGGGGGCAGGTGGGGGCAAAATCTGGCAGCACCTACCCTTACAGCAGTTCCAGAGGAACAAGTATCCCGGGTTCCAGAGAGGAAATCCATGGCCGCTACAGCCATTACCGAGAGGTTAATCGAGGAGAGGAGCTCGGAAGAGATGAGCGTGGCAACTAAAAGGAGTTTCGCAGCTGCGGAAAATGGATCGCCTCCGATCCATTGGGCGCAAGTGTCTCTCAGATCTTGGATGCCGGAGAGGGTGAGGCCTGAGGTGAGGAGGAAGGTGCCTGCGATGAGGGCGGTGGTGAGGGGCGAGGTGCGGTGTTGTTCTGGGATCAGGAGTGAGAGGGCGAGGAGCGGGATGAGGTATGGTAGATGGGCCGAGATACTCATTCTTGAGGTGATCTAGGAACAGTTAGAAAATGAAAGGGGAGAGGGTCAGATTAGGTAAGAGGGGCGCCATACGCTGGAGGCAAGAGCCATGGATCCGAGGACCGCGAGCGCTCTGGCAAAGCTGGATTGAAGGTGCAATACACCCAGAGGTACTGCCTGAAGAACAGTAGGAGGTTGCTGGCTGGTTGTAGCTGGGTGAGAATTCTCCACACTGCGGTGGGATAGCAACACCTCTTGCGAACTCGCAGAATCGTGTGCAGTAGTAGTTGTGCTGGATGCACCAGGTATGGTTTCGACATCGTCGGCACGAAGAACACGGTCAGTATGGGGGAATGAAGTCGCAACAATCGCATAACGATGTTGCGAGGTAGTAAGGCCACCTGTCTGCTCCTCTGGCATAATATTCGTCAACGAATTAGTAGGTCCAGACGGCGAAGCTCTGCGATAAGCTTCGTTGAGGGTCGGCACTGGAGACAGCAATGGTGCCAGTCTATTTGAATCCATCCTGTCAATAAGAGATTGCTCTGGTGGCTCAATTCTCTCAACTGCCTCCGAATCTTCCACGCTACGAGCCTGAAGGTCACTCGGTGTAGATTTCAGAAGAATCGTGTGTCCCAGTTGGGTTAGGATGTCGCGCGACATCAGTAATCCTGGAGCGACATAGCCGTGTTCGTGGCTTCTCGCTGAACAAGCACCATCTACATCTAGATCTATGTCCAGTGGCTCGACGTTGCTAATGCCACGGTGAAGCACCTCTCCAGATTCTGCAGTGCCTGAGACCACGGAGGAGCTTCTCCAGTTCTGTGGACTACTAGTACTGTGCCCATCTGAGCTAGAACCTAGCGTGTCTCTCACATCATGAGAGTAGGATGGCGAGACCTGAGACTGCACGTTGCGGCTAGAAGTCAACACTGGACGGTCCTCCGTCGATGTGTCGGTTCTAGCCTCCACGCTGTTGATAGTTGCACAGAGCGATCGTACCAGGCGCCGTGCGTTGACCTGGAGTTCTCGAGCGAAATCTGGACGCAGAGCTTGGAGGTTGTTGCGTCTTCCATTGGAATGGAAAGATGTGGTCGATAAGACTTGTAGCTGTGCGCTCAAGGAGCGTGCGATGGCAAGTTCAGAGGCTGGTACTATCCTTTCAGCGTGCTGGCTGGATTGCAACCTGGCAAGGGTCCCTTCCAATTGTTGCAGTTCTTCGCCCAAGCCGATATACTCGGCAGGAGCTCGCTTGATTCTCCTAAGAGACTTCGAAACAAGCTGGGCGGCGTTCTGTAGTAGAGCAATGTCTCCAGCGACACTGGTAGACGCAGCAGACGAATTGGAGGTAGCTTGGTATCGGACTCGTTCGGATTGTTGATCGGATGGATCAAGAAGTTCGATATCTGGAGTCATCCTACCGACACCAGATTGGTCGAGAGTCTCGGCAGAGGTTCTCCCAGAATGTAGCTCCTCAGCAGCACGTCTCTTTCGGCTGCGGCGTGGTTGCTCGGAATCTAGTGAAAACTCATTGTTCGTGGCATCACCAGTCGAATCAGGAGATGATCCATTAATGATTGTCGTCGCGAGTAGTGACCAATCCGGGGTGTCTGGCTGGGGGAGTAATGAATTGACACTCGGGAAGGAACTTTGGGGCATTTGCGGATGGCCGACGGAATCATCGGGCCAGTAATTGTCAGCAAATGTGGTGGTTCTGGGAGAAACGTGAGAATCAGCTTGTAACCAGTCAGATGGCCAATTGGCATCTAGCTGCCCTGAGCTGCTCGTGGAGGCGGGGTGAGGTTGGGAGTGAGAAACTGGTTGGAACCCTTGCGGTTCCGCCCATTGATCTAATCCGTATTGATCATTCATCACTGGCATGTAGCCGAATTGATGATTGGATTGGAAGCTGGATGGTTGTTGGTCAAATGAGAAATCGAACAGGCTATCGGCATTCACAGATTGATCATTGAGGTCGACGTTGATATCAAAGTTGAATTGCCCAAGATCCATATCGGCGTTCCAGGAGTCGTCTTCAGGGAAGAGTACAAAATCGTCGATTGGATTCGAGGGACTGAAGGAGGGTGCGCTGCTGGCATGGGTGGTTGCGCGAGATAATGGTGGGGTCGAGGCTGTGCCAGAGGAGGAAGTCTGTTGTGTAGAGGTGGATGCAGTGCGTGACATGTCGTTGTGTGATCTTCGATGAGAAGGATCGCACTATAGCCATGATTAACACCATTTCTGCGAAAAGAGGAAATGGAATACCTACTCTGATCTTCTTCTTCTTGCAAGCATCGCAAGCCTTCATGATTCTCATCAAATGGGCATGCTCTCGCTGTTCCTTAGTCTTGGTTCCCCGACCAGCAGAGTTCGTAACATCAATGCCGTCCTTGGTCATAATCGAGAAGCCAGGCAACCTAGCTTCGGCGGCCTTTGGAGTGTCCTTCTTCGCCTTCTTCGTCACACGGGCTCGAGCTCCTTGAGTACGAGTAGGAGGAGTCATGCTCATAGAGCCATAAGACGAGTCGCCGAAGGTAGCAGAAGAGCCAGGAGAAGGAGTGTAGATTGGGGAGAACCCGGAGGATGTGGATTGAGTAGGGCTTTGCTCAAACACGGTATAGCCGGTCCATGGAGAAGGGAGGACAGTGTATATGCGGACGAGGGCGCCAGTGTTAAGGTCGACGGTCGCATTCTTGTAGCTAAGATATCGTCAGTTTCCTGCAACCCAAGCTTAGGGAGGATGGGAAACATACAAGTCAAGAGTAACCTGAGAGATCTTGTCCTGCCTGGATGCAGAACCGGTGACATAGGCATCGATCAGTTCCTGGAACTCGAGGGTGTTGAGAGCAGGCTGGAACTCGAGGGGAGCACCCAGGAAGGCCTGGATCTCGAGTTAGTCCATCTCGTTGTTCAACGTTCACATGGGACAATTGAAAGGCGGATGTTCAAGAAGCTGCGGGAACATTCAAGTTTCGAACCTTCTGAATGTTCCCCACGCTCTTCGAACTTCCAGGTGGTTGCGAAAAGACAAACTACGATAGCTTACCTGGGTGATGGTGAAGGAGGTGTAAGGGTTAGTGGAAGCCATTGCGATAGAGGTTCGCGGTCTGGCTTATCGATAGTGGATCAAAGAGTGTCTGTACAATGGGATAGTCCTCGGTATTGAGGATCTGGACTCTCAACCGAATGGCCCAGGGTCGTCGAGGATATTCGACCGGCGACGATGGTACAATATGGGAGCTGACGAGGAAAGAAGAAGTTGGATGCCTCGAGGACAAGATGACGGTTCTTAAACTCGCAACGCACGTCTCATCTGCGAGGCAGAATTCAGCAGACGGCGAGCCCAAAAGGGAAGCAGGGCTGAGCAGCCCACCCGCGCATCTCGCGCCCTCTCATTGGCTCTGAATGCGTAGGCGGGGTTCAGTATTCGCATTTGCATGGGCCAATGTGCCACAGGTGAGCCGGCGAAGAACTTCAGGTTAGACATTTTTGCTAGGGTCCAGGACCGGGACCAGGGTCAGCATTGAAGGGAGCACCAGGAGGGAACAAGAGCAGAGGTTACAGGATGATGACTCCGACTCCAACTCTCGCCAAACCCCTCGCTTCTGCAGACATGCACTTGAATTCACAGCCGTGATTGATCAATCGCCGCCTCCCATGACTCCTCTCTGGATCAGAAACTTGGGGAGGCCCCCAGAGAGGAGTGGTGGAGTTATATATTCTCCTCCCAGACAAGGTCGTGGGCCGAGCCGGGAACCTTCACCTCACTCAGCCACACGGCTCACCTGCAGTGGCTTCACAGCTTCTGAGTCATTTTCTCTGGAACACTCATTGGACATTGACTATGGATTCATTGCAACGTAACGTTTCTATATGCATCTAGCATCAAGTCTTTGCAGTGAATTCTAAAGTCTCCGTGAACCAACATATCCCTTCCTCTTTGTTGAGGGGAGTTGGTACAATGCTCGTGACGATGCTGAAAATTGAATGGGTATATCTACATGCCCTGCGGTGACCCAGACCTCAACTCCGGCTCTGAATGTAGATCATGCTCTACCTACTATATATCCAATACTTGTACTTCGTCGTCTCCTTCGTAAAGAATGTGGGCCGTCAATCATAAGTCAGGGCGGGCGTTACAACTCATGCTTCGTAGACGGCAGTAATGCGAAGTCGTTCCGCCCTTTCGTGTCATAAGCAAGCGACACTACGCAAAGAATATTCAAATCCGACTGGTCGGGATGCAAACGGCAAATGAGAGTGTGTAAGAGCGTGCAGAGGACATCGAGGTCCCTTTGAAGGTCGTCAGCGTGCTTCTTGGCCTGGTGGTCCAGGACAATGGTGATACTCACACATCGTGCTCGTCGAAGGTTGAAGTGTTGCATCAGGAGGGGTATCACAATGGACGTCATGAGAATAGCAAATCCTAGGACCGGTAGATGAGAACGAATGCTGGCAGCGGCCAGATGTGTTTTGGTGATGAGCCAATCATGAGTAAAACCGAAGACGATAGAAAATAAGACAAGAAGGAGAAGGAGGAACGAGTGAAGGCGAAGTCCCTTTGGCTGTGCTTTCGAGCACCAGAATTGGAAATCGTAGTGGCCGTCCCATGCCATGTGCCGAGTTCCGAAGAGGTTCCCCTGATACGGGTTACTGCCCGATCCTGATCCATTGGAGTTATTCCATCCAAAACCTGGGTTTGGATTACCAGTTCTGCCATATCCGCCCTGATAATTGGACGGCCCCTGGTTGTTAACACCCCCACCAAAGTTTCCTCTGTTGTTCGTATTTGGATCCCAGGGTAGACTGCCATTCGGTCCTCCAAACGATGGCGGATCAAAGGAGGTTGGCCCAGGTCGATATCCCTGAAAATCGGTCCCATCAGAACTATCACGTTGAAACCGCTGTCTTTTGATGAAGTGTCCACATATCCACAGCTCAATATTAGCTGGTGTTCCGCAACGACAAAGTTCAGTCGCGCCGAGGCTCGTGTCATTGCACACGGAACAGATAAACCGATGCGCAGGATCAATTCGCGTAAACTCGAAATGGGCTGAAGCAAAATGATCTTGTAACTCATCCGCCGTGTTGAGGCGCTCTTGGCACACTTGAAGATACTGGCAGTGAAAATGATCATTGCGAAGGCAGCCAAGAAGGAAGGGGGCGCCATGCTTGAAAGTAGCATATGGATTTGGGTCATTGAGAATGGGGAAATTGGGTGCGACAGGATTCAGCATGGCAGGTGCCGGTCTATCGGTCTGAGTATTGTCATAATTTTGCCCTGTTACTGAAGAGAGGATATCCACATCCAATAATTGTTTGTCGAAGTCCATGGCGTCCACTTCGAGCAGTTGTGCTCCGATACCAAGAAAGTCGTCGGAGACCGCGCTGCTCGAGGCGGGTTCTTGTTTCGTTATCGACCGTGCCGTTCTCTGCGAGGAACTCGAGGCGGCTGAGAGGGGTACAGATTGCAGTTGGGTCCGAATCTCTTCTTTCGGCATCGATAGTCGGAGGGCTTCGAGGGATTTGATATCATGATGATCTAAAGGACACTGATCATAGTCAGATCAAAGCTTAAAGTCATTACTAGGGAAGAGAAGCCTCACAGGGACGCGTCTGCTTCTGCAAGGCTGGCAAGATCCAAGATACCGTACTAATGCAGCCTTGGCTCTGGCTTTCGGACTCAACCGCTTTCTTGTGCGTGTCCTGACTTTCTTGCCATCGAAAGAGGTTAATTCTGTGGCGGAAGTGGGACTTTGGTTAAAAGACACAACAGAACCGTAGTCAGCTGCATCATACGTCGACGCCGAGGTGGAAGGTGCTCCGCGGTGCTTTGAAGACGTCTGTGATGTGACCGAGCGGGCGGTGGGAGGCCCAGTGGGAAGAAGATAACCGTCGTTATGGGTCACCGTGTCATTCTCGGCCAGCATCTCTGCGAGGATGAAAGTGTTATAGAGCTCTACAGCTTTTGTCTGCTTCTCGGGAGGTACTTTTATAGGGTATTCTTGGTGAAGTTGTTGCGGTGAGGAGGAAGACGGTGCTTGCTGGATTGATTGCTTGCCATGCTTCGCCGTTCGGATCGAGAGGTTATGAGGGGGTGATGTCGGCGGAGCCATGTCTGGCATAAGAGGAGGGTATCGCTCGTATAGGGTGTTCAGTTGAAGCTTGATCACGATGTTGGACGACGAAGTCTTGCTAGTAAGCGCGATGTGACAGACACCCAAAAAGAGAGTAATGCGCGGTGCGCGTAGATGGGAACTGCACAGGCTTATAGTGATCGATTAGATGCTCAAGGATATAAGAAAAAGATGGAGAAAAAAGTCACACTCAACTCCGACAGGGAGCGAAAGTCCCAGCCTTATTTATTGTCGAGGCAAGCTCAGGCTTCGTAGAAGGCAGATAAGCCTCTTCCGTAAGGTTAAGGGCGGACGCCCAGCCTGACCTGGGTGACGACCACTCTGAAGCAAGGAATTCGGTGAACGGTACTGGTGCGAACCACACGAGGCTGGTGCAGGCCCATGAATTGGCTTCAACAATTCGTGGCCATGTCGCATCTGATCGCAATAACGTGGGACTTTTGCAATTTGCACCTTTGATCCGGAAGAGAGAGGGAGCTGAAGAGGCGGTGGAAGAAGATTGTGAAGAGATTGCTCGCTAGCGAACGCCAATCTCACCTGAACTGTGGCTGGGGCGCGAAGGAACTCAGAAGTGGGACATCGTCAATTGCGAAAGTACCCTTGGCTCCCCAGGGTAGGCGACGACTGTCCCAGTGGCAAAAACACAACTTCAAGCTCGAGGGCACCGCGAAAGTGCGTGGCGAAGCTGCGAGTAATCTACGAGCCTCCGTATGAAACCCCCAGAAGCGTGTTTGAGAGTGCTCCGAGCCATGCAACTGTGCAATTCAATTTGTGCTTTCTGTTAAGAATGAGCCGGAGGGCATGCCCTTTTTGCCCTCCGAGGCCTCCCGGAAATGGTGGCGTCCTTGTTTTCCCGCAGTGAGCCTCACTTCCTTCAGTCACACTCGCTTGCAACGCAGCTAAACCATCCAAGGTGGACTTGCCAGGAGGTCAGATGGTGGGTCAATCGAGGGGTTAGATGAAGGTCTGCCAATTAAAGATGGAGGCAGAAGGCACACGAGGCAAAAGGCCTCGGAATGACGCCTATTGTTATTGTTCGAGTCGACGGTGAAGTAGGATACCAAACCTGTCGGCTCAATATGGAGGTTGCTGGAGGCCTCACACCGTAGGCGGCGATTCAATGCTAGGGCCTGTCAAACCATACCGCCCTGATAATCTTAGATGGATCGAATCGTGTCCCAATTCCACCGGGCACCGATGTTCGACTTCGGAGGTAGCTTGAAAGGCGCCATAAAACTTGGTACTTTTGTGAACGTCGCCCTTCTGAAGGGCGGGATACAGGGCGATTGTTCCCTTGCCAGCTCTGCCCCGCAAAACCTGGCCGCCGAGGGCGCTGAAACCCAATCACTGCGCCATAATTGCAAGGAGCAACGTCACACGGAGCAAACAAAAGGCCCAACAGAACGAAAATCGGCGAAAGGCAATTGATTGTGAACTGACTAGCCAGTGTTTGCCTGCGCAACGTTGGCAAGGCCTCCAGGCGGCAACCACGACCCGAACAAATCATAAGATTCCCGACTCCAAGGTCCAGCAATCGTCCTACCCCCGACGTATCCTCCAGGTGGCGGCCTTTCTTCTGCAACCACATTCCTCTGGGGTCGAGTTGTGATCCGTTGTGGTGGCGGAGGCGCAGGTGGAGGCATAAGACTGAATGCCGGCGCCAGTGAATCAACCGTGTTGGCTGCAATCGTCTGAAGTGATTTGCCTCGTGTTGCTGGATTGACCAGCCTCGCTTTCGGTGTGTCTACCTTCCCGTTGGCTGCAGGTGATACTCCTTTTTCAGATGATTCACCTGAGCCTTTTGCTAGATCTGATCCAGCCTGTAAAAGCTCAGTTCCGAAGTTCGAGGCTCCTCCAACCAGGGATGATCTGGGAGATGGCTTCACGGTGATTTCGAAAGAGGCTGTTTGCTCTTTCTGATGAGACAAAGGCACTGATAGAGTCTGCTCAGCCTCATCCTTTTCTTCGGGTGCGGATGTCGTTGAAGCTGGCAATTGAATTTCTGAGCTCGCCGAGCATTTGATGATCTCCTGAAAATGATCGGTTGCTGCTTGCATAGCGCTACTGAAATGCTCAGGAAGTTTCAACATCGTTGGCGGGGCTTGAGAGACTTTGGTAAACGTTCGTTCCTCCTTTTCTTTCCCCACAACTATAGCAACTAGGCTCATCGGAACCGCTGTTGGAGCATTTTGCAGAGCAGAGTCGCAAGGAGTTGAAGTTTCTCCTCCACTGTTGGGAAAAAATTCTGGTAAAAGATTCTGGTCTCCTGGACAATCCAATTCGTCAATTCGCCACCCATTATTAGGTCTGTTCGACCTAAGGTTAGAAGCATCCTTAGGTTGGGATTTCAATACACCCTCCACGTTATGCTCTTTTTCAGAGCATGGCCGCTCAATTTGTGCACCTGGATTAGTGTCCCGACTCGTTGAAGTCGACGGTCTTGGCTCAGCAGCTGTTTTATTTACAGACGGCACATTTTTGCGAGACAAGAGAAGATCGATTGTCTGATGATTGATGCCGCTATCTTCGGGGGAAGATAATAGATCCTCCGCTTCTGGAGCCGGGCGTTTGCCATTCAGACGGGCCTGGATAATATCTTCTTGTCTCTGGCAAAACTCATCCAAGTGCATCGTTGCTTGGGAAAGCACGACTTCATTTGAGGCTTGATTTAAATTCCGAGGTAGTTTTGGCTTACGTCGGCTTGCACTAGAAGCCTCGATCGTACCAGATGAACGAGAGCTAGGACGGTCCATAAGCATCATCATCTTTCTTGGAGGTCTTGCTTTGATTCGCAGAACGGATGCAAATTGTTCAGGTGTCGGTACTACGGCGGAGGAGTTCTGAAGCGGTGGTTTTTGGAAGTTTTCGATAGGTTTCGGTGTTGATATTGGAGCAGAGGACCTCTGAACAGGAGGCTCCCGGAAATTTTTAGTAGGTTTGGGTAGCTGCAATTCGACCATTGTGGGCGAAGAAGACCGGTCGTAGGAGGTAGCCAATCCCTTTCCGGGCTTGACTTGCTTTCTAGTCGAAGTCTTGGGCGTTTTCATTGTAGGCGTAGCATCATTAAGTAACGTGGGAGAGGAGGACCCAAGATCAGAGGTCGAACTCGTCGTCGGAGACTTGTCAAGCTTCCTAGGACGCTCTTTAAACGGCTTTATTACAGCCGGCAGTTCTGTTGCAACAGACTCGGTGTCAATGAAACTGTCTTCCTCCGCATCTGAAGAGGAATCGTTATTCTCCTGCCGTATTGATTTAGTAGGTATACCAACAGGAAGATTCTTGTCGCATCTTCGAGTAGAAAGATCTTCCGGGCGGAACAGCGTCAAGGAGGTTCCAGTAAGATTGCTAGCGTATCCACTTCTTGATGGTGATCTCTTGGGTCTCCTTTGACCTTTGCCTCTGAAATCGTTCGAGACCCGGCCCTCCTTCACACGAGCCCTGCTTGTCCCAATGCATCTTTCCTCGTCTTCATCTCTATCACTAGTAAGGTCAATGGCGGGCGGTGGAGGATCCCTGACATTTGGTTTTGCTCTCACGGGTTCGTAGCGGATCGTTGCAGTACTCAGGGGTCTCGAAGATGCCAGGGACAGCGTAGCACCCATCAGGCTTTGGGCATAACCGCTCTGGCTTGGTGCACCTTCGTTTGGTTTCCGTCTCTTTAATGCTCTCCCATTCTCCGTTCCATCCTGGTTCCCATTTATGAGGCGTTCCTTCTCCTCGTATGGAGAAGTAATTGGTATGACAGCTCTTCCGTAGTGCCCAGTTGTGGTGAGCAAAGCATTCAGGGGTTTGTGTTGAAGAGGACCCGGGGTAGCTTGAGAGGTCCGGATGAGTGAAACATGAGGTCGAGATGGAGATGAGGCAGCAATCTTTGCAGCAGCCCTTCCTTCTCTGTCTTTCACCCTTTTGTCCACCAACTCGGAAAGATCCTGCTCTCTCGTCCCAACACACTCACCAACCTCGACCATTATGCCGCCTCGTTCAAGTTCCAACTCTTCGCCCTCGTCGAATGCCGTATCCTCCCGCCAATGGGTGTCTCCCACGAAATTGGACCGCTCATCGTAGACCATCACCCGTTTGTTGAAGGTGTGAAACTTGAGTCTGCCATCTTGCCACCGTTTCTGCTTTCGCCGTAGGTCTTGAGTGTACAGGCATCTAAATTCGAGAACCGGCGCAGTATTCTGGGTTTGGGGGACATCCATGGACGTGCCCGCTGTGAAGGACGAAGAGACCATTATGTGTAAAAGCTACGGGGCGAGTCATGGCCCTGAACTTTGCTGAGGAGGAGAAGCAAGCATCGCTGAGATGACCAGGAAGTTCGAATGATGAGACTTTCCCGACGCGCCGCGACGCGCTTTCCCCACACAAGCAAAAATAAGGTTACGAGATCACGTGTTAAGCTTGGCAACCAATCATTCGCCCCCCTTTTCAAGCTTTCTCCCTCTCGAACACTCTCCCCTGTTCCCAGTGTGTGGTCGTCAATTATCCACGCGTTATCCGCACAGCAGTGCATTTATCTCGCACACAAGCATCAGTTGATGGGAATGTTATTTTAGGCGCAGGCAGCCTTCCTTCCAGAACGACAAAAAAGCCCCAAACCCCGCAGAGGCGAATGCTAACCCTGTTTCGTTTCAGGGAGAAGGCGAAAGCTGGATCCATGGTGAATCACCCAAAACCCGTTCCTTGCGCCGCAACGAGACCGCAGCACAGCACACCCGCCGGTTTTGAACGTGATCGTCATCTCGTCGCGTGCGGCTGTGCCAATTAATTGACAACCAACCCTCCTGAGCGTCTGTCTGTTCTCTCCACCTTTCGCCATCTGCCTGATTCGTTCCTTCGACACACGAGAGCGCGCCTTTGCCAGGCAAATTGGCATTATTCAGTCACTACCACCATCGCCCAGATCAGACGTCATTTCTCGACATGAATACAGTGCATCGCCAGTTTGGCAAGTTGAAGAGGAGAGGGGGAGACCAGGCCAATGTTGCTATGCTCCTCAACGAATATGAGGATGCTGACAAGATGCTCACCAAGGTTTGTCTTCCCCCTTTGCTTAGTTCAGACGCTCTATGGAACCTCGCTGACAGAACTCGCAGATAATAGAGGCATCGAAAGGTTGGAGAGATGCATGGGTATCTATTCTCAGCATTCAATTGACAGCGACTACAATATTCGAAGAGCTCTACCAGCCGATTGTTGGCTCAAGTGATGGATACGGACAACCGCCAGTCATGAGTACCCCAGAGCAGCTCGAGCGGACATCCAAGTTGAGGGCAGCGTACGCAGAACTGAAGACGGATCTGCTGGACGAAGTTGGCATGATGGACTCTCGCGTGATCAGGCCAGCAACCGATGCGAAGGAGTACTTGCAACCCATACGCAAAACAATCAAGAAACGAGAAAATAAGAGACTAGATTGGGAACGCTACATTGACAAGGTCAACAGCTTATCAAAAAAGTTGAAACGATCAGATCGGGATAATGCGGCGTTGGCAAGGGCGGAGGAGGACTTAGCAAAAGCTGCGGATGTTGGTTTCTCGGTCCATCCTTATCTCACTTATGACTGATGCTTGAAACAGGACTTCAAAGTCGCCGACGAACACCTCAGGGAAACTCTTCCTCCCATCATTGCGTCCGCATTCTCCATTCTTCCTCACCTACTTGCGGTCCAAATCATGATCCAAAATACGCTCTTAGCCCAATACTACACCATCCTACATAACTACTGTGAAGAAACTGGCTTCCCATCACCTCCCCCGCCGATGGAGGATGTCATATCTATGTGGAGCAAAGACTTCAAGCCTGTTCAGCAACAAATAGAAAGCATCAACATGGTCGCCCGGGGGAAAGCTATTCACCAACCGATGTCTTTAGGCGACGTTGGACGCAAATCAATAACTGGCTTGGGCGTCCGAAATGGCATTGCAAACCGCCGTGCATCTTCAAACAACACGAACCACCCTATCTCTCCCAATCCCGAAGCTCGAGTCATGCGAATCCCTTCTTCGAATTCGTTGGCCGTCATCGAACAACCTAAGCCGCCTTCCCCCTCTCCTTCTCCCGAACCTAGTCCAGCTTTTCTATCGCCAGACTACTCGACACAACTTACACCCCAATCATCCTACGTAGCCCATTCTCCCGCAGGGCCCAGTGGTGATTACTTCCAGCGCGGCGTTGCAGGCAAAAAGAAACCACCTCCCCCACCCCCGAAACGAATTGGTTCTCAAAACTCCGGCGTGTACGCCATGGCGCTCTACTCCTTCGAAGGTCAAAATCAAGGCGATTTGAGTTTTAAGGAAGGCGATCAGATTAAGGTCGTGAAGAAAACAGACAGCGTTGATGATTGGTGGGAGGGTGAGCTCAGGGGCGTTAGAGGGAGCTTTCCAGCGAATTATTGCAAGATTAATTGAGCGAACATGTACGGAAAACTGGGTAGGGATCTGCGTACGGGTAATTAGAAGGCAAGTGATGACTGATGACGGTTTGGAAAAATAAGTGGAGGGTAACGGGCTGGCGTTCAGGCATAGATATCACTTTGATAGTGAGGATGGCAAACTGAACACGCAAAATTGGGGTCTTTCAACGTCTACCCTTGCAATGTGGGCCGAAAGCCGTTAATATCCACCATCGAAACTGAAAAGCCTTGATCAAGTAGCTATAAACACTCAGATCCTAGTGGATCCTGCATATTTTCTAGCTATTTACTGTAATTCTTTCTTCACCGCTTTTGGGTCGCCGTCGAGAGGAGGATTGTCCCATTATCGACTAACCATTCGCGGCGAACCAGAGCCAGGAACGCACTAATCGAGGGGAATAACGGACACGTGATCATTTGAGTTTTCCCAAGCAGAGTATGGATCAAGATGCTGACCGATGGGAGAGAAAAGTGTCTTGAATATCCTACTGGGTCATTTGACAGATTCAACGTCCCATGTGTTATCTAGGATCGAGGATGATACTTAAAGTCTTCGCCACTTTGTAAAGTCCCCGAGAATCAAAACTCCAACTCCACCCGACCCGACCCAACCCTCAAATCCATCACGAACCAGGAGCATAACCACAGCCAGATTGATCTTCCGCAGATTTCCTCGACTCACCAAGTCTGGACGAGAGATGGCTCACGAGCCCCAAGTCGTATACGGTATGCACCCTTGGTCGATGTAGCATGATTTGAAGCAATATCTGAAAAGATTGTGGCCGTCGCAGGTCAGCTTTAGAAGGAAAGTTGAGTTAGTAAGTTATTGAGGCAATGCGTGAAGGAGGGGAATCATACAAGAGCATTCTGGCCTGCATAACTCCCACAATAGACGCCTTTGATGCAGACGTCAGCGGCAGCGCGAGCAGCGGGAGCATCGGCGATGGCAGCAGTGAGATCAGTTGGAAGGGCGGAAATTGGGGAAGAGAAGAGCACTACAGAGAGGAGGGTGAGGAGAGGTTTGACGGAGATGTGCATTTCGATGTATTGATACGAGACTGTGAAGTGTGTTTTCGTGAGGATGAAGTGCGAGTTGGAGTTTGGGACCGATGATGCACTAGGGGCTATTTCGAACTTCCTTGGAAAAGTTGATAGGAAGGTACTCTGGAATTAAATACTTTGGGATGCCAAGCCGGTATAAATACCCAGAAGATGCAAGGAGAAGATGGTTGAAGAGTTTCCGCTCAGATGACTGAAGAAAATACCGAGGAAACTCTGAGGCGAAGGAAAATAGATCCTCACATCTGATCTGTCTCATCTTGTCAGCTTCCAGCCCTTGCCGGAATGTCGAAAAGCCCGAAAAGTTCAGATAAAGATACCCTTTGATGCCATCGACGGTGTCGGGTGATGTTAAGACGACGAGGGTGCCTAGATGGGTACTACGCCATGAGGCAATGCCTCTCGGCGAGGCAATGATCCGAGGCACGGGCAAGAAATAGGGACATGGGTTGTTACTTCGGATGATATACTTCGTATCTGCACTTGCAGGAGGTTAGGGTGTTTGCTTCTTGGATGTAGTGCCTTGTGACAATTTGCCGAAGGAAAAGAGTGTACAAGAGAGTGACGTGGTGAGGTGGAAGTGGTACCAAAGAAAGTATCGGTGAGCTACCCCGCCCAATGTTGCTGGGTATCCCAGGAAAAACAGTCAGAGAGCCGTTTCGGACTGGTTTTCATGCGGGAGGCAGAATAAAGATTGGAAATGGAGTGAACTGATTTTCCTCTAGAGAAGGATGGGGAGGGAGGCTGAGTTGATCTTGCGGGAAAGAAGAAAAGAGGTCGGGATGGTGAACCCGCGGGGTAGTGGGACGAAACGAGGGGTACACGATGAGCGTGGGGTTCCCAGATCTCTTTGAGTGTCCTCAAGCATAGCTTGGATGCTTCAGAAAAAAGTATTGGTTATTGTGCTGTAGAGTCCCTAAACTAGATTATACACCCTCCGTGACTGTGCTCAATCTTCAAACCTCGAGGGCACTTTTGTCACCATGTTCGTGTGCTCCTTTTTCGTACCCCACCCACACAGTCTTAGAACATAGACCGAGCCTGCACATCAAAGATCTCATTCCTCCACCCTTGACTCGCATTATCATCCACCACCTCACCCGCCCTAGCCGCCTCCTCATCCCACAGCTTCACCACACTCCCCGGCGCATAAACTCCCGCAAAGATATTGCCTCTCTGATCAGCAGCACCCCTGACCCCAACATTTGTATACAAATCTGGATCTTCCGCGGGAGTCAATCTTGTCAGCACTGCCTTAACGAACGTCATAAGATCCTTCGGGTCCGAAATCCGCGTTGCCCTCAGCCGCTCCCTCGCAAACAACAACTCGCGATTCGCAGCATGGAAGAAATCTCCGATAGTAGTCGCTAACTGTCTCTCCAGCACCTTCCTCAAAATCGGACGTAGTAAAGGTTTGAAGAGCCAAGCTAAACATGCAAACTTGCTCTTTCTTAAAGTGTAGCTCAGATGGTGGATCTTGACTCTCACGTTCTGCAAAGTGAGGATCTTCTCGAGTCGCTCTTTGCCAACTTCGACGTCAAGCTCAACGTCAATTCCGCGGTCGTCGAGCTCGAAGGACGCGATTCCTTCGTCGGCTAGGCGGAGGAGGCCTTTGTGAGCGCGCAACCAGAAGCCAACTTCATCGGCACGGATGGATAGGCCTTGGACTTTGATGGTTACCATAGACTTCATCGTGCTTACTGTGCGAAAACGAGCTTTTCTGATGGATAAATCGTTATATGTCTCAACTTTGAGGCGGAAGGGGAGGAACGAAGTGTTGTTTATTGTCCGTCCAGGCTCGAGGATCAGATTCTCGAGCAGGAGGTCGATTTCGGGGACGGAGATTTCGAGGCGGGGGATGGGAAGGTATTGGATTGCTTGGATGAAGAGAGGGATGAAGATTGTGTAAGTGTCTGTGAGCAGCTCGGGGTTTGTGGCTTGCCTGGCTGGCGAGAGGAGGTTCCAGAGCCGCAAAGAGGTTTGTAGAAGCTTTGAGACGTCTTGGTCGTTCATGACCGAGTCGAACGTCTTGCGGGCTTGCTGGAGCAGAGCATCGATATCTTTCCGTAACGGCGAATCCGTTCCTACTTCTTTCGACTTTTCCTTCAGCTCTTCCATCTTGTGGTTGGCTGAATCGAAGAAGCCGGGTTCCGTGAGCATCTTCTGGATGGATGCTGCTAATTCCTCCATGAGTTGTTCGAACTCGGGGTCTTTCTGGGCATGCTCCATGACCTTGTTGAATCTCTCCTGCAATTCTTTCCAAGCCTTCTTGTCACCGAATGAACTGAGTAGTGACCATCCATTCTTCATAGCTCGGTCGAGTTCCTCATTGGATTCCACGTCCTCTTGAACAGTATTTATTGTCTTGTCCACGGCTCTAGAGTAGACTTTGGCGTATCTCTTGATCAACAGACCGATGGTAGAAACGGAATCTGTGTAATCATTCCTCTGTCTCAATTTCGTGACGGCTGCCTTCAGTCGGTGGATCAAGGTCTCTTTCTGTTGATCAGAAACGTTCTCCGCCAAACTGTCACGAGCTTCCTCTCCTGCCTTCTTGATTCCATTTGCAACGACGTCCGTAACTTCAAGGGCTTCGGCTTCGAGCTCCGCCGCCGTAGGTGCAGTGCTACTCTCTCCGCCAGGTTTCTTCAACGCCTCACTCTCTGCGGACGAGGGCTCAATTTTATTTGCGGCATTTTCAGCGACATCTGAAATCGTGTTGGCAGTATCTGCGAATACTTTCCGCCCAATGGTGTTGAGGTCGGAGAGAAATATCCTGAAATCGGAGTTTGTCAGGAGAAGACTTCCAACAGTCTTAATGCTTTCATAAGCTATGACTATTAGCAAGATATCAGACTTAATTCTAAACAACGACATACCAGCCGAAGCATCTGCTTTTGTTCTCGTTGACCTCGCCGTCCGAATCAAATCATTCGTGTCCACAGATATTCTGGCATGGATCAGAAACCAGATGAAATCTTGAATCTGGTCCCCTTCATTCTTGTTCCTCAACAAGTCGATGAATTCTTGCAGCCACTGTTTGGAGTATTTCATGAGCTTTCGTCCACTTTCACTCAGCCCTGGAGTGTCTGGAGTCAGGACATCGGATGCCAGAAGAGTCCTCAGGTTGACGATGGTCTGCTCAGTTGATGGCATGAACCCCTTGGAAAGTGCTCTAAACATTTGATATGTGTGTAGCTTCTGGTGGGCTATTCTCTGCAGTGACGTATCATCCTCATATTGAGGTAGTAAAGGTTGACGGTCTCCATTTTGTTTGGACTTCTTCCTCGATCCGAAGCAGGAAGACATCTTGAGATAGAGTTTGGGGGTGTCGATTCCAGGACGCGGGATTGTTTCTTCTTGTTTTTCGTGAGGCGGAGTGAGGAGATATGGGATTCTTCAAACCCGATGACATGGACTACCTTTGCCTAGAGCTCAAGGTTGCGCATGCAATGGTGATCCTGTCCGCTCTGTACCCCGCACTGTCTCTTGGTCTCTCTATGGTAAACCAATTAAGATTTTGGATAGAATTCTAGACGCTCGTAGCCTCGGACAGACTAGAGTAGTTATGTGTCACATTTTCTGCTAGATATCTTGTTTGTCAAGCTCGTATGCTCACGGAGCTGTTTGTCCAGAAAAGCACTACGTCAGGGGCAGGGTTAGTGCTCGCTAAGGAGAAAAGAAGATCCGCTCCGAGAAAGCTTATCGAAACCGATAAGACTTCGATCGTCAACTCTCAGCCTCATTGATTTTGTTGTGGCTGCCACGGAAATCCGTCATCCTTCTACCAATCTGCCTTGCAATGGATCAACGAAAGGAGGAAGTAACGCGGCGGCCATTATATGGTATCTTTGAAGCCGGCCGCTCTGTTCCGACCTGAGAACTAACTTGGGCAGTGTATGATCTTCCCGCAGACATCTTAACGACTTTGACGCGAAAACACGACACTGAGGAAGGCCCCCATGACGATATTGCAACTCATTCTAGCACAAAGGACCCAGTTCCAGAGTCAAGAACAGAAAGCGCTGTTGGATCCAAGTCATGCTCTCTCTGCGGGGTGACTTTTCACACTGTGGAGGACCAAAGGAGTCATATTAGGTCTGACTTACATGGCTACAACCTGAAGCAGAGGATCAGAGGGGCGAAACCAGTGTCAGAAGGAGATTTTGAGAAGTTGGTTGGAGGTATGGTTCTGCCACACCTCTTCAGATGATTTTCTAACCATGCCCAGATCTTGATGAGAGCCTGTCGGGTTCTGACTCATCGGATTTTGAAGACGACGACGAAGGCGATGGACGGAAAGAAACAACTCTGAGCGCATTATTGAAGAAACAGGCGGCTATTTCTTCTGCGAATGACGGAGATGCGGAAGATTTTGTACCAAGGAAACAAAAACGTGGATCAGGAAAACCTCCCTTATTTTGGTTTACGACTCCGTCACTGCCCTCGAGCACATATCTTGGCATATACCGATCCATCTTCACGAATTTAGAGCAGGAGAATGAGGCAAAAGTCGTTGATATTATCAAGAACAAGCAATTAGCTCCGAAGCCACAGGCGAAAGTGCCTGTCGACTCGAATAATGCAGTACCACTCCCGGAAGCGTATAAAGGACCTCATATGTTCCTATGCATGATTGGTGGCGGACATTTTGCTGCCATGGTTGTCTCTTTAACACCGAAGCAGACGAAGTCAGCTCAGACAGGCCCTTTGACTCGTGAGGCGACAGTGCTTGTCCACAAGACGTTCCATCGATACACAACTCGTCGAAAACAAGGTGGTGCACAATCTGCGAACGATGCCGCAAAGGGGGCTGCCCACTCTGCAGGATCCAGTCTCAGAAGATACAATGAGCAAGCCCTTACTGACGAGGTCCGATTACTTCTCCAGGACTGGAAGGGAATGATTGATGCCTCGGAATTGATATTCATACGAGCGACGGGAAGCACAAATAGAAGAACGCTGTTCGGCCCCTATGATGGTCAGGTTCTACGGCAAAATGATCCAAGAATTCGAGGATTCCCATTCAGTACCCGTCGTGCGACTCAAAATGAGCTCATGCGATCCTTCGTTGAGCTCACACGAGTCAAGGTTCTGGAAATAGATGAAGCTGCCATTTCTGCAGCAAAATTAGCTGCCGAGGGGGCTGCAAAACAGGCAACTGTTGCGAAAGCATCGAAACAGCCTGCTCCTGCAACTGCCAAGCGATCAGAAGAGGAAGAGACAGCCCTTCTTCACACGACACAAATCCAAGCCTTGATCCGGCGGTCTAAGCTCCCAGCCCTACTTTCGTACCTCGACAACAATAATCTCCCTCCGGATTTTCTATTTCAACCTCAAGACTCCCAGCAAAACTTTCATGCACCTACACCTCTCCATCTAGCATCCAGCCAAAACTCCGCACCCCTCGTATCCGGTCTTCTCATCAAAGGCGGCGCAAATCCGACTCTCCCAAACGGTGACAGTAAGACGGCTTTCGACCTCGCCGGTGATCGCTCAACACGAGACGCATTCCGAGTCGCAAGGTCAGAACTAGGAGGAAGCAAATGGGACTGGGAAGCCGCCCGTATCCCCGCCGCTCTCTCGCGCGCTGAAGCGGAGCAAAGAGAGGCAAGGGAGAAGAAGGAAGAGGCGAAGAGGGAAGAAGAAAGGAGGAAGGCAGAAGTAGCTCGATTAGCAGAGCAAGGCCCAAAAGTCGTTGATGGACCTCTTGGAAAAGCGGCGGGTAGAGGGCGAGCGTTGGCTTTAGGGCAGGTGCAGAAGAGTGCTCAGGAGAAGCGAGAGGAGGAAGCGAGAGGAATGACGCCCGAGATGAGGACGAGGCTTGAGAGGGAACGGAGAGCTAGGGCTGCGGAAGCTAGGATGAGAGCTATGCAGGGTGGTGGTACGTAGATATTCCCATCTGAATATGAACCCTGAGATTCTGTCGGCGATTAATCTATGCCCAATCATCTCCCCTACCTTCATGTACCACATCCATTATCCATCAAACCTTCTTCATCGGCGCCCCCGAAAGTTCGCGGATCCGTAACTGAATTCTTGGTCGCCAGCCCGCATTAGTATTTATCCGCCCAAGTACCAAAGTATATTTTGGGGCAAAGGTTTTCTCCGCGGGGTACCCCAGATTCCTAGACCCGCCTAAACACGAGCCTTTTACGCCCCTGCATTGCATCTTGCAACCACCACAAAGTTAGAATGCCATCAGATCCCGAGATATGTTCCGCCAACTGCCAGGTAGGTGCTTAACGCTGTATATCCTTTATCTACCCCCCCTTCTTTGTATCTCTCCTGCTCCCGTCTATCTTGTTACTTGTCTCCCAGACCTCAGCGAGACAACATTTCCTTAAAAAATGGCGAGATATACAACACTCTACCTCTCTGCCCTCATCGCCGGCCTCACAGCCGCCCTATTCGGCTACTCAGTCGGTTTCATCGGCGGTATCATAGTCCTGCCCAGTTTCCTCTCCCACTTCTCTCTCTCCACTCTCCCCCCTTCCGCACTAGCATCAACACAAGCACAAATCATAACTTCCTGGCTCGTGGGCGCATTATTCGGCGTCCCGCTCGGAATGCCTTTCTGCTCGAGATTTGGACGGAAGGGATGTTTGTTTCTTGCCGGGGGGTTGTATGTTTGTGGTGCGGGGATGCAGTTGCTTGATTTCGGGATAGGAGGGTTTAAAGTGGGGAGGGCGTTGAATGGACTAGGTGTGGGAGTTGGGACACTAGGGGGGCCGATGTAGTGCGTTCCCTCTCCCCTTTCCTTCCCTGAACCTCCTTTACTTTCATGCAATGAGAAATGCTAAGCAGGACAAAATAGTATATCAGAGATTTCTCCTCCTTCGGAGAGAGGCATGCTCATGTCCAGCTACCAAACCATCCTGCAGCTCTCCGCCCTCGCCGGGTTCTGGGGGGCCTTTCTTTCCCACTCTTCCTTCCCCTCCTCTTCATCCCTGCAATGGCGGCTCCCTACCGCTATCCAACTCATCCCTGGTATTCTGCTCCTACTCGGGGCGTGCTCTATCCCCGAAACTCCAAGTTTCCTAGCAGGGAAAGGGAGGGAAAGGGAGGCGGAGAGGAGTTTAGTTAGCTTGAGGGGTGTGAGAGGGGAGGAGTGGATGGTGGAGGGCGAGATGCAGGAGATTAGAGATGCAGCGAGAGTTAGTTCTCTCGTCAGAGATAAAAACGTACCATTTTCGAAAGAACTATTAAAGCCTGGTATTCGCAAAAGATTGGTAGTCGGTGTTGGTTTGATGATAGCACAGAATATGGTTGGGCTGAATGCTTTGAATTACTGTAAGTTTTTTGCGCATCAAATATCAGGAAAATGAGGGGAAATGGTGTACTGACAATGTGTTAGATGCACCAGTAATCTTCATGTCCGCAGGTTTCACCTCCGTCTCCTCGTCCCTCTTCTTAACCGGCGTATTCGGCGTCGTCAAACTCCTCTCAGCAATTGCATTCATGTTCGTCTTCGTCAAAATAAGGGGTAATAGATTCTGGCTCCCGCTCGGCTCATCACTCTGTGGGGTCTGTATGCTCTTTCTAGCATACTTTGTTCATAAAATCCCACCAGCGAACCAGCTCGGGGCAGTGTGGGCTCCGATAAGCTCGATAAGCTCCGATTAGATAATCGCGCTAATTTTTCGATAATCGATAATCGACCATCGATTACGATAATTATCGAACTAAGGCCTTGGCAATACTACAGGGCCACTACAGGGCCACTACAGGGCCAATGCACTATATTTATAGGCCTCATACCACCTTTTCTTTACTATAGCAGAATTCCGATTTAGTAAAGGCGGTATAAGGCCTATAAATATAGCGCATTAGCCCTGTAGTAGCCCTGTAGTACTACCAAGGCCCTGGACCCACTATTATTAATAGATTTAGTACTGTAAAGGCGGTCTAAGGCCTGTAAATATAGCGTATTGGCCCTGTAGTGGCCCTGTAGTATTGCCAAGGCCCTGGGACCCACTATTATCGATGGAATTATCGATAGGCTCGCTCAATGGCTGGCGGGCCCACTTTTATCAATGGAATTATTGATAAAAGCGGGCCCAGCCATTAAGCGAGCCCCATTGCATCGATAGTATTAGCAATAATTATATTATCTATATTATATAATAGACTATTAAATAGAAATATAATAGTATAGTAATAATAGTCTACTTTTATATTAATCTTTATACTAATCGGTTTATAATTGAACTAGAAAGCGAGATGTTCATGTAATAGGGCTCGCTTAATAGCTGGGGCCCACTTTTATCAACGATAATTATCGATATCGATCGTTTATCGATCGATTAGCCGATAACGATTACTAATCGATAATCCCGATCGATAATTTATCGGAGCCCACACTGGCTCGGGGAAGCGAAACTCACGCTCGGTGGTGTGGTTTCCGTGTTGACGGTGTATATCTTCGCTTTCTCGTTCTCTGTGTCATTGGGCCCGATATCGTGGAATGTGTGCAGTGAAGTTCGTCATTCACATTCTGTTACAAATTTGGAAGACTGACACAAGCAGATCTTCCCACTCCACATCAACGCTAAATGCTGCGTGATGACAACTTGCACGCAATGGCTTTTCCAGGTATGTTCATTCCCAGTACGCAATATGAGAAAATGAAAGCAACGATCACTAATAAGAAACTAGATCGTGATAGCCTACATAACACCGCAACTCCTCACCACTATCGGTTGGGGCACCTACCTTATCTACGTTCTTTTCTGTCTCCTAACAACACTCTTCGTATTCTTCTCCGTTCCCGAGACACGGAACGTGCCTCTCGGAAGAGAAATGGATTCTTTGTTCGACGATAAAAAAGATATCGATGAAGAAGAGGAGATGGAAGAGGAGAGTGAAACGACATTACTATTGAAGCATGGACAGAGAGAAAGGAGAGGGAGTTTGGGCGTTTATACCTGACTTGCGATCCACATTGGATGAGACTGGAAGATTGTGGTTTTAGCTGTTCTTGATTGTCAAGCATAATACCCCATAACGATATAAAACTGCACCAGGCTACCAAACAAGAAAGCCCAACTTCCCCAAAAGTCCGCCAGCGTGCCGAAATAAGTGGCCGTCTCAGTCCCAAAAGCTGGCAATGCTCCAGCCAGAGTGAAGCCCAGACTTCCTGTTGCGTTCCAGAACCCAACTTGCCAGTCTCCCTTCAGTGGCTGCGGCACCCACCATTTCTCTTGCGCATTGAGAATTTGGAGGACAGAGGCGATTATGAAGAGAAGTCCTCCTAGAGTGGCGGGCAGGAGATTCAGCAAGGGGACCAATGAAGGCGAAGAGGTAAGGATCCCGGGGAGAGATGTGATTGTTGCCATGGAGAAGATTATGGTGCCGACGAATTGAACCCAACCTGCATGGAAGGGTAGGGAGCGTGCGTACGTTGTGAGGAGTTGGTGCATGGTGGGAAGATAGATGAAGGTGGGGCTTCCGAGCAGGGGCGCGAGGGAGGTTGGGTGGACTTCATTCGCATCGTCGTTTGACTGCGTGGTAGAGCTAGATACTCTAAATGTTTGTACTTGCACGGTTCTCTCGCCCTGGGCTGAATCCTTGTCGCTTTTGGAAGCCGATTCTTGGGAGGACCTTTCGTCGTCCTGCTTCGTCCCGATCTCTGTGATCTCGGTGGCCTCTACATTCAGACCATCCGCCACTGTCATCTCCTTTCCCGTTAGATTCAGCCCCTCCAAGAGTCCTGCATAACCACCGATCAAAAATATCAGTGTGCCCAACACACTTGAAGCTGGAGTCGCGTAAGGAGTCTCGGTTGCAAAGTCAGTCGCTGGATCAATCAACGGGAGCAGCAAGAAGAAGCCATTGATGACAAAAGTAGCTGAACCAATCGTGAAGCTAAATGCCACTATCCAGCTGATATCTCGAATGGGAAACAATGTCCACATTCGTTTTAGTCGTTTGAGGAAGCTGGAACCTCGTGGTGTTGGGGATCGAAATGGAGAGAATCTACTCCTCGTCGTCGGTGTTGTGGATGTTTTGAGTCGTTGGTCATCTTGTTGATTCTTCAACTCTTCTTCGAATGGAAAGTTTGGCCATTCCGACAAACGTGACGCCCCTATCCGTCTTAGGGATTCATCGAATGAGGATCGAGTCGCAGTAGGATCGTGCTCATTCATTTCCAGTTCTGTATATTTGTGTCGAGTCTTCCAAGGCCGGAAGTTCAACATCTTGGAAAACGTTGCGGCCGCCATCTTTATATGGCCGCTCATTACCAAGGCTTTGCTTCGGGCTATTGGCAATGAAATCGAGCAACCACTTAGGTTGGATACTGTTATCGTATCTCTGAAGACTCTCGCATGAGTGATCCTGTTCTTAGACTGAGGTTTGAGCTGCACAGGGCTGACGAGAAAAAATTACAGTCAAGGTACAGGTTTGGGGTTCCCGAAACTGAGAATTCGCCGGAAGGGGCCTTGCGAATCGAAGCGGGACTGTCGAGTCGTAGATCAGAGAGGCTGGCTCTAGAAGAGACGGGTTAGACACCCGTGAACAATTGGGGCTTACAGGCAAGCCCTGTGATGTGTGCTTGTTGTAAGTCCGTCTTAGGCAAGGCTCTCGTATCTTCCACAACGATGTGTTACCGGATTGAAGTGTTGTCCCTTCCCAACCTTCCCAAACGATGTGGATATTCCGCTCCCGCGCGTCACCCGGTGGAGGTTGACGGTTTTAGCTGAAAAGGGCCGATCCGGGCAGACAATGCTAGATCTCCAAGATATATTCCTGGAAAATATCTCATGCGACGTTGTTGAATTAGGAAGTAGGTGGCGGATGGGAGTTTTGCTGCAAGGCTACGGAACGTGAAGCGTAGTCAAAACAGGGGTCAGCCTTGGGTTTTCCGGAGGCGATAGTGGCGATAGTGGCGAAACAAAAAAGAGCCCCATTTAGATGTCGTTGTTTCAGACGTTGCAATGCCGAGCAAAACCCGCAGCTTGTGCGTTGTGTTTGAATGCGTGTCCTTGACAATAGGAGGTCGTCGGATGGACAGTGGACAGCGACTCCCCCTTTTGATGGAGCCTAGCTGCACGTGATCGATGGTTTAGATCGTTCTTGTCTCTGATGGGAAGACCCGACAATGTTTCTGATCCGATCCCACTAATTCGATGTCCAAAATAAATATTTAGCACTCAATGACACCGGATTTCCCTTAATTCTTGCTGAGCCATCAATTCAATCGGCGCAAGACGTCAATGTGCTGCACTCACACTTTCGAGAACGAAAAGTTGACATATTCGACGGTGAAGATCGGATCCTTGCTCAGCCTAGAAAGATTCTTCTTGGAAAGGTACTCCCGTGAGTGCAAGCCAATTGTCGTGATAGTTCCAAGCCCGTCTGGATACGTCGACTTCAACCCAGCAACCCCGTCGGTTTCTTGGCACTTGGAGAAGGGAGAACCAATATCAATCCTTGGGGTCAAGATAGCCACTCCTGGGGCGATGGTCATGCCATCATCGATATCTTGAGACACGTGAGTAGCGGAAGTTACTTTCAATTAAAAAATATTTTAACGATTCGACGCGAAGCCTTGTTAAGTGGGCGAAAACATTTTGAAGGCGACACAGTAGACGCCATATGTCGAAGTGGTGGTTCTGGAGGGCTCGCTCAACTCTAATTCGAATTTTCGAATACTGAGAAGAGAAGTTCGCTAATGAGTTTCCGAAACTGGAGCGGTGGGAAGAGGAAACCTTAGAGAAGAGCAGTGTTCGGTCGTTCATTGAGTCTGGCTTTTCATCGCCCGCTTTGTATTTCGCACGGATTGCTTGTAACCCATCCGAAATTGTACAAACGAACTTGTTTAGTTTTCGCCAAGTTTCGTCTTGAGGCAGAAGCAAGCTTGCGGTTATGTTCAGCGAGGGTTGAAAGAATTGGTAAAGTAGTTGAACCATTCCGTCAGGGGCACATCGAGATAGCCAGTCAAGCTGAGCTCTGCTTCATGGGTCAAGATATACTTCCATACATCGTGGGTGCGCACGGCAAGGCTTAGCCAAATAACGAACCATCCAGCGAGGCCCTTCGCTTGATAACGAATCTGCATCATGTGAATATCCAAGACGCCACACAAATTTATGGCCAACCGCGATGCTGCATTTTGTTACACGGCCCGTGGACATGTGGTTCGGTTGGGAAACGCCCTGCTGCCTGACCGAACAGTTGACATATCCTGACAAAACCTGACGACAAAACCTGACGACAAAACCTGACGACAAAACCTGACGACAAAACCTGACGACAAGAACCTGACGACAGAACCCCGCGACAAAAGTCGGTGACAAAAACCTGGGGACACAATCTCGAAGATTAGTGGTCATCTTGTCTGAAATGGCATGTCACGGTTCGTGGGCTCTGCGCCCCCCCCGTACTGTATAATAATGTTGGCTAGGTCCTGCTGTTGCTGATTTTCTCCTTGGGTCTGTCAATTATCTGCCGATTTTATCATTCACCAAACAGGACATCTGACGAAGGCTGTACTCACGACGTCTTTGTACAAACCTACTACCTCAATTCTTCGAACATGGATTCACAAACGCGACGGATTCCTCCAAACGAGTGGGAAATTTGGAAAGCTACTATCTTGGATCTCACTCGCCAAAAAGCCAACACACGTAAAAAAGTAATGGCTATCATGAAGGATAAGTATGGTTTCAACGCAAGGTACTTACATAACTCCGCCTCTTTTCACCTGTTCGAGTTAACAACATTCATCTCAGCATTTCACAATACGAATCGCAGCTACGTGCCTGGGGATTTCGCAAGAACCTCTCTCCGGATGAGTGGGCAAATGCATTTGAAATTGTCGACAAACTCAAATCCCAACACAAGGACACCAGGATACTTATCTCGGGCGAACCAGTTGACACCGCTAGGATTCAGAAATCGAGACGACTATATAACAAGGAGAAACACAAGAATCCGAATCGAACGATGCAAGGTGATTTCATAGCCATAGACTGTGCTGGATTGTAGCTGATATGGTGAGATAAAGGACGCTCGGCCGGCCTACAGAACTCTTCTATTGAGATTAGAGGGATTGATGGAAATTGGACCCCTTATGCGAATCCCGACAACGTTGTGAACCACGCGCAGAACCAAGCCCGCAATGGTTTTGCTTCGCCAATCGCTTCAGTTGTCGGCAACGCGACTACCAAGACTGGTCTCAGCGTTAAACAAGGGCCACATGGCCAAGTGTATGATAATGTTGATGTTTTCAGTATGGGAACCCCACTACCCTCAGACCTCTCGCACATCTCTGGTTCTCAAGATCTCAACGAACGTGTTATCGGGGAAGAACCTTGGCCAATGCTCTTCGACGTTCCGCAGCTTAGCCCGTCGATGGTAATAAGTCAGCAGCTCCCACAGCACGAGCCACCGATGTTTGTTGACATTGCCTTTGAGTCGCCCTCCTGGGATTTGACAAATTGGGCCAAGTCTCCCAGTCCACTGTTTTCACCAGTCCCTCCAGAATTCTATACCCGTGTGAGGGACAATCTGGAAGCGTTGCCGTTTAAACAGCTTATGAAAGATCTTGGCCTTCTAGGTGCGTAATTCATTCTGGTCTTTGATCTTTCACATATTCTTCCTAAGAATTAACCCACTCCTGATTCCAATCTTATGTCTAATCTCTCTTCAGGAAACAATCCCATGAACCGATCTCTCAACTTCGACAGTACCCGCTTCTCTGCTATTCAGAGCCCTGTCACACTCTTCCAGGCAGATATCATCTCGTCTATGTCAGAAAACGACGCAAACCAGAGAGACGAACGGTCATCAGATGCGACCTACCTTTGGTCGTTTCTCAGAAGCCTGCTGCCTAACGTAGTTCTTCAAGGAGGTTGCGACAGCGGGGAGAGTCTCATGACGGAGGATGAGATGCTTCAAACCAATCTCATTCCGATCTTGTTGTGTTCAACCGCCGACGGCTTTGCCGCTCTCGAGGATATTCCTATCCACAGCGTGCTCAAATACTTAAGAAGATGCGTGGATATCGATCTGCTATTGAAAGCAAGCCACAGTCACATTGGGAAGGCATTGGCAGAAAATCTTTTTCGAGCAGCGATTGAAGCCAAAGACATGGGCGCCCTCAAGTGCTTGCTAGCCATTCCTTCCATTGACATTAATTCCATTGTTTGCATTGTCAATGGCCGAAAGTATACCCCCGTTGAGAGAGCTGCAAGTCTCCAGGATCTTGGGATAGTCCAAATATTCCTCGACGCTGGAGCCGATGTGAAGAAGACATGCGATCTGAACCCCTTAGATAGAGGCATACTTGGAAAACTCATCAATAGCATTGGCTGGAACGTAAGAGTTCCACCCGACGTTATTGAAATCGGCAAAGTACTGCTGCGAGCTGGCGCCAAACTGCATCTTGATATCGTCAGACGAGCCTTGCAAGCCCACAACTGGCCTGGGCTCGCTTATGCTCTTGTTTCCAGTGTATCCGACTCTGACCACTCGGAGCTTATTCGTGGTGGGTTTCTGAGTCTTATCGCAGTACATCTCGATGACTGGCAAGCTACGCAGGCTACCAAGAATATTATTATGGCTTGCGAGCGGATCAAATGCCAAACATGTAGGACCGATTACAAAGGAAAGCTTGACTGGGCTTTAATACAAGGTGCAAAACGCGGCCACTTGGAACTTGTTAGACTGCTTCTCCTCCACTCGAAAACTCCACACAGAGCCCTGAGCGGTGCAATTAGATCCGGCAGAAGCGAGGTAATCGACGCTATCCTCACTTTAAAACCAGATATCAATGCTCCTGCACACAGCATCGACGACGAAGAGTGGAAATCGCAAGGCCGAGAATCCTTTGGGACTACCACAACATCATACGCGGAGGCAATTGAAGCCGGAAATGAAAAGCTTGCTCTCGAGATGGAGGGTAAAGGTGCTCTTGAGCTCCTAAGTGAGGGGAGACGATTCGAACCTGCGATCACCGCCGCATCCAGAATTGGCGATATCGTGTACGTTCGGAAACTTCTCAAATGTTGTCCTTCCCCCACACCTTCCCATATGAGCAGTGCGGTGTTGTACGCTGTTCAAAAGGACCACGAGGAGATTTTCCGGGCATTACTTGCAGCTGGTGCCGATGTTAACTCACCCAGCAATCCAATGCCATCTCCTCCAGATCCACTGTTTGCTGCTGTGTTGCGCAGAAACTCCGGCATGGTCAGCGCTATTCTGAGTGCAGATGTAAGCGACCAATACCAATGGCGGCTTTACCGATATAAGGGTGTAGAAAGTACCATTCTCGGAGAAGCAGTCAAATGGGGAGATAGAGTAATCATTCAGGACCTTCTATCTGCTTTTCCTAGTGCTACTTTCAAGTATAGAGGGCTTTGTCCCGTCCTGGACGAGGGAGATATGGCAGGATTTGAGTTTCTACTCGGATGCGGAGTAACTTCCATTTCTGCTCTCACAAGTTGCCTTGAAATTGGATTGAGTCGAGGCGATGCCGAACTGGTTCAGAAACTTGTGGAAAGGGGTGCAGATCCCTCTGACCCATATGTCTTCGCCACATGTGTAGACAAATATCCTGCAATGCTACCGTTACTCTGCGAACATATATTCTCTCGAAAGAGTCATCACGTTGTACCTGGCTTTGGAACAGACGCTCTGAAGGCTGCAATTCGACGTGGCCAGGCGGGACTTGCAGCTGTGAAACTCCTTCTCGGTACTGGACTCGTCGACGCGAAAAGCTTCTCCAGCGACTTGTATGTTCAAGATGAAACGCCGCTCGGACTAGCAATCAAACTCAGTCGGAAGGGCCATCACGCCGACTTTGAAGTGATAAGGAAACTTCTTGACTATGGCTGCGATCCCAACAGCACCGTCACGCACGTGACTCATACCAAACCTAACATCAGGCAAACAGCCCTCCTGGAAGCCATCGACACAGGAAGCACGGACTTGGTTAGACTCCTGATCGATAGCGGGGCAAGAGTCAATCTTGAGGCTAATTTGGGATTGAAGAGAACACCCCTGCAAAAAGCGGTGGAGGTAGATAGCCTCGAAATTGTAACGCTGCTTCTCGAGGTGGGAGCCGACGTCAACGCCAGACCAGCGGAGCGTGGTGGAGCGACAGCTTTTCAACTTGCAGCAATCCGAGGAAATCGTATCATTGCCGCCAAATTGCTCGATTACGGGGCAAATCTGCATGCTCCACCAGCACCTATCAATGGTCGAGGGCCACTCGAGGGAGCAGCAGAGAATGGTCGTGTTCAGATGATTTTCTTTCTTTGGGAGGTGAACAAAGGTTGGTTTGACATTGAGGTGTGTCGAAGGGCGATGGAATTGGCAGAAGGGAACGGGTTCATGGCGTGTAGGGGCGCGATTGCGGAGCTGTCACAGAAAAGGGTGGCAACTTTGCCTGCACTTGACCAATACTAGTCTTTAAGGATATAGACTCGATTCTTGATCTAAAAGTAATCCTTCCGGTATGCGTCTTCGATCTCGGATCTCAAGTTTTTCTTCGCATTCGTGAGCTACTTGCAAAGGTCTTCGTGCTCCTTTCGCTTCTCCTTCCGGGCCCGCTTAATGAACTTGTACTCCCACTTGATCTCGGTATATAAGGAGTTAAATCGCCGCTCAAGGTCTATAATGTCTGGATCTGCTGCGAGGAGGCGCTCCATCACCTCGTTAGGTACCTCTTTTAGAGCGCCGGGGTTAGAGAACTCATGTACGTAAAGGCCAATCCGACGTCGAACCGTGGTGTTGGGTGATGGCGGGGGCCAGACGAGTTGCCGTGCGCATCGCTTCATAATCGTGATTGAGAAGTGGAGATCCGCCGATGATTTTGTGAAATGGGATTGAGGAAGGATGGACCAAAGAGCCAAGATGTTGGGAAAGTTATATACAGAGTCGATGTAAACGAGTGGAAACAGGGAGGTGTGCAGGACGACAAAACGTAATCACCCCGCGATGAAGCAAGGAATAACCTCTTCTGCTAAGCGAGGCTCAACCCCCCCATATGCTTATTCCAACAGCGTACGAATTCATATCTATCTGTACGCTCCAAAACGCTCACGCAAAATCATAACCATATCCGGTATTGGGCCAAGACTTCCTTCCCTATTGTTTTCCCCTCTATTTATAGATGGTTTCCTCCCAAACATCTGCGATCGAGGCGACAGCGGATGCACATCGAGATTTCGAGGGTTCGATGAGATCGTCCGCCCTCGTCGACATGTTCCGGGTTCGTTTTCCTCCCGTTCCATTCCATGCCTTCGAATTGGCAATGTTACAGCTCTTTGGAGAGATGGCACCGCAGGAGCATCTGCTTCCACTCCTCGTCCGGAGGCTGGAGTAGAATCCCTTTCTTCACGTTGCATGCTCGTGTTTCGCCGAGTCGGACTGGGAGCTGCCGCTAGTGTTATGGTTGGGATTCCCTCCGTTACCTCCTTCTGCAATGCTTTCCATTGCAGGTTGCTCGTCTGCCATTGAGAAGCACTCAATATAAAGTAGAAAAGCACATATCAGAAACGACAGGGGGGAGTGTAAGCTGCTCGAAAGATGTTACCGCAAACATAACAGACCAGAAATCAACGATGGGGAAGGTAAATGAAGATATGGAGGAGCTAGGGCACCACAGATAGGAGCTCAAGAAAAATCGGGCCTCAAGATGAAAATACTCAGTCTTGACGACCAGCTTACGATGATGCACGGCTCTTCGATACGCCTCGCCGGCATTCACAAGCGGCGGCGAAGCATCGAAGCAAAATAAATGGCCTAGAGTCAGGATCTTAGGAACCACTTGGCTCCCGACCGACAGGGTAATGAAAGTTTGCCCGTGCCGATGCATCATGCCGCAAGTGCTTTCCACTTTTCGGGCTGGAACGAGTATAGAATTATCCGTGGAAGTGGGCTCCGTGGAGACGAAAATGTTTTAGAATGGAGTGCGGCTAGCACTAGCAGAGATCGTTCACCTGATGCTTCCGCGAGCCTCTTTCGGTACATGCTAGTATCCCAAGAGAACCATCAACGTCATCCGCCGACTTGTTATTCTTACACTTCACTCTATTATTACATCAGATCTTGATTCGGGAGGAAAGGGGTGGAAGCAGAAGGTGGCTCACAAATCAGTCAAGATCAGCCATCACTCCCTCAATACGCGCCTAGAATATGGCACGCCTGGACCAGATCTGGAATCTCATCCGCCGTCTTGCTCACCGCACCCCATCGAATCAAGCCCGTCTCATCAGTCGCCCAAGTCCCTCCAACCTGCCACCGGTTCCCACTCGGATCGACCTCTCTGCCCCACAACCCCTCCTCCCTCCCCAGCTTCCTCGCAGCGATCTGCGTCCAGGGATTCAGCAAGTGATACGTTGTGCTAACGCCCAAGCCCCAGCTAGCATACACCTCTCTCTCCTCATCCACGACGACGGTAACCGCCCACTTCCCGCCGATCTGAGAGAGCCATTTCTCGGTTGCTTTCTGCGAGCTGTGCGAGACGGCGATGAAGTTCAGGCGCGGGAATTTGTTTGCCAGGCGGCGGAGCTCGAGGAAGGTTTTCTCTGCAACTGAGAACTTTCGTTAGCCTGCTTCCCTTCTTCCATTTACGAGTTTTTTCAGCAAGGCGTACAAGGACATCCGCAATGCCTCAGGAATACCACAACACTCGGTCTTCCATCCAGAGCCGGCAGCCGAAGCTTATTGCTCTCCGGCGCTCTCGTACCGAGCTCGGGTGCAGGAGCTATCTCGATCGGCGGCGGTGGAGGAGTGGCCCACGATTTCAGCGCGTTCGGGACTGTGAGGTTTGCGAATGGGTTCGACACGTTCGCAAATGGTGAGGTCGCATTGGGATCTTTCGAGCCCTCGAACGAGGGCATGGAGAGGGCATTTGAGGGAATGCCCGCTTTGCGGAGCGCTATCTTTGTGGTGAGTTTGGCGAACATTTTGGATCGTATGATGAGATGAAGGAGGAAAGGAAAGGAAAGGAGGTGGAAAGAGAGGGCTAACCTTTTGAGCTTGGTTAGTGGTTAAGCAGCTCACGCTCGCCGTGCTTGAAACAGAGGGGTGTTGCGGAAAGCACGAGGCTGGGATTTCTGCAAGGCACAGACCTCTTGGAACAGGGGTTGGTCACGTGGTTATTTTGCGAGTTTCTATTGTCTCAAGATTTGGGAATTCGACAAAGTCATTATAAGGCTCTACCTAAAGGCCTAGTTGCACAACATGAACTCTTTCTGTTGATGAACCATGTGCGTTGGAACATTTCGAGGTTTCTGCAGTTCAGGGGCAATTGCCTCGCTTAACCGGACATCAACAGAGAGAGACCCAAGAACCTTCATTCACAACTATAAACCCCTTCATCTCACAAGCCAGGCAGGGGGATCGCACAGGGGCTGAGTAGTCTCCTGTAATCTATCGACGTATTCCTTAACACCGTTCCATTCCGCCAAACCAATTCTCTTCCGGTCACCTCAACATTCATCAGGGACAACCCCAGCGCGTCACAGAATCATCATTTTCCAATTAGCAAGACCCATATCTCAGCCCACTACCAGGCCGCCATCTTGGATAAGTCGACGCCCGCCGATTTAGATTCTTCCTTTGCCGAAATTGAGAAAATGTTGATGTTCCAAAGTTTAGGACCAAAGCTCAAGAAAGTTAGAGGTAGAGCGTCGGGAGAAAAGCAGATAGCCATGATGCCGGAAGACATTTCCGTGCTTCGTGGGAGCAGAGTTTATATAGGACTGATTCGGGGCGGGAGCAGTGCTATGCGGACAGTTGCCAGATGGAAGAAAATTTGTATGCCGACACAGCATGAGGAGCCAACAAAAGCTCGCAGACCTAAATTCCGGAAGTAGGAGGCCGATCTCTTTAGAATATCTGGAGACTGACTGGCAATGCCCAGAGATATCCAGAGAAGGCTGGAGCAATTGATTCCGTCGAACTCAGCCAGGACAGGGAAAGAGACGAACAGATCCAATGGTCGAGAAAGTGCCTGATCCAGAGTTTGCAATGGATCGCTTTTCCCCTGATCGGCAAGATATCTTGATATGATGTGAGAATCCTGGCACAATAGGCATCATGGAGAGCCAGTGAAAGGAAAACCGATAATTTGTGGGTGAGTATTTGAATCAAAAGAGCATCTGGTGTCTATCCGGGAAACCCACTCATAGCTGCAATCCGACGACTCGTATGTTCCCATGGCCATTTGGAAATTCCGAATTGATCCCGTTAAAAATGCGGTCGGAAGATGCAGCATCTTCCGACCCCAGGGCGCAAAGAGCGGTTGTTGGGTAGAAGACAGCCTTGCTGAAGTGAATGATATCTGCTGGGACGCTGGGCATTCTGTGGGAGACCGAGAAGCTCCACCAAGTACGGATCCAAGTTCTTTTCATAATCTGATGCGAAGCTGCATCATTTCGGGTGAAAACATCCTCATTTTGATGATATGACGACCAGTCACCGGTGCGATCGATACAGAGATTTAATCTCTAGCGCAAATTGTGAATACCGAGATGCATACTTACTCACGCTGACTTGTAGTCCTCCAAGTGATTTCCCCATATACCGTAGAACAATCTGGTACTTTTCCAGCTTCGCAGCTCAACACCTGGAGGCGAGTCAACGACCTTCCAATCATGAGGCCAGCGTCAAACCGAAGAGGGAAACCAGCAACGACGACACGCCGTATAAGATTGGTAGATGCCGAGTCATGATGCTGAAGGTCGTTGTGTAGACGAGAGGTTGAAGTGAGGTCGCGAAAAGAATTTGTAGGTGTGGGTCTTGTGTAACAATTTGACTAAGCAGAGTCGAGACATCGACATGTCCATTCTCCGACGACAGTCAAAGTGCTAAAAACTGGAATCGAGGTTTCCTGCAATTGGATTCTCGGGAGCGATGGCATTTTCTATTATCATCCGATGGGCTTTTCTCCGTCTTGGCTCCAGTATATGAGAAAGAATGTGGCGCTTGCAAAGCACTTGAAGTGCCCGTGAGCGGTGACTAGACTAAAGCCTCATCTTCCCTGGATGGCCGTGACTTCCAGAACGTGTGGGAATTGCGGAGCTTCAGGTGCAACCCATCTCAAGAGCTGCTGTCACGAATCAGCATTCCCTCGCAGCAAGGATCCCTCACTTCCAACACCGTTCAAACTCTCTCTCCCTCATACATACTCCCGGAGAAAGGAGTCTCCACAGTCGGCTGCTTCTCTAAGACGCCTTTGCCACTCCAATACATCCTCAACCCCGTAGCTCTTAACCCAAACCCATCCGGAAACCGCTCCTAACCTCGTCCAGAATCTCAATCAGGACCTCCTCCTCTCCCTCCTCCCTAACACAAATCCCAACCCAAGGATCAAGCTCCCTCTCCCTCAAATACCTCATCTCCTTCCCCTTCCCCACACCACCAAACCTGGCCCCCGTCCCCTCCGCAGCATACACCTCATCAATAGCGCAAGTTATTGATTCGCTCCATTAAGAGGCGGAGCGCGAGAGGCCGATTCCAAAGCAATTGATTTATGTATCGGTGCGAGGCAGTATGATGGACGGTCCTAGTAGTAGGATGGTGGTGACGCGCCGTAAATAGTTAAGTTCAGGAGATAAGTCTGTATGTTCATTCAATGGCTGCCCTTGACTTCGCCGTACGAGGGACGCTGCATGTGAGTCTATACCTCCACCTCCTACGGCTGGCGGTTCCTGACTTTGCGGCGGTTTTGTGAAGGTGCTGCCGCCCACTCGCCAGAACCGTCCGTTCTGGGCGGAAAGACGGGTCTACGGGTCAGAACGGAGACGTTCGGTACGATTGGCTGAGCAGATGTGCATCTGTCCCCCTCCCCCTCCCCTCCCCGGTATGTTTCACCTTGGGTGGCTTGTGTGGGAGACCAAACCGAGGTCGAACGGAGACCTTCCATACGACTTTTGAGTGGCCGGTTCCATATTCTTGTGCTATTGGAGCAGGATTGAAAGGAATGTGGGTTTCTGTAAGTGAGTGTGAAGAGATAAGGGGATGGGATGGATGAGCTCGCGAGCCGAGATTTGGAGCAAGACTGCTGACTAATCATCGCTGTGCAACATGAGTTTGCGACCTCAATGCAATGACGACCATTTTAGATTATGTCAAGACATTGAAAATCTGAGTGTGCAACATTATTGGAAACGTATGTTTGGAAAGTGTTGCTTGAGCGAGAGTTTTGAAAACGTACCGAGGAAGCTTCACCCTGGACACCGCACTCCCTCAACTCACTTACAACTCTCCTCTCTGCCACAAGGCCTCATCCAACTCCTCTGACTCCACCACTTCACAAGATCATCTCATCTCATCTCATCTCACATTGGACACCGTTGGTTTTCCATATTCACCCATTCGTCCATTATTACCAACGTATTGTTGCGCATCCTATGACATCCATATCCCCTAATTACACGCACCTCGCACCCCCGTACAAACGATTGACACAAACCCTATCCATCCGAGGCCAGCCCAGCCCCGAGCCAAACCCAACCCACCCGAACGCTTAATGCCAGAAAAACCCCCGACTGAAGAGAGAGAGAGAGAGAAAATCACACGCCTGCCAGATATGCTAACCCTTTCCCTGTCAATCTTGAATCCCCATGAAACACTTTTTATCACCTCGAACCCTCCTTACAATTTCCCATGCTCCAACGGATTCAACAACTTCAATTCTTTATCACACACACACAAACCCCCAGCCTACACCTCGCCCGGCTCCGCCCCCCGGAAACTACAACTCCCACAAAAGAAGCGATTGAACAACCCCCCGACCGATTTGACTGACGTAGAAAAGAGCAGAGGATATCCCGGTGATGAAACACTCCCTCACTCCACCAATGCAGGAAGACACCACAATAGCACAAACGACAACACCCAGACAATGTTACCTAACCCAAAGGGAAAAAAAAAACCATCAACCAGACGAAGGATACCGTGACGACGATCCACTTCGAAAGGTCCATACGCCGACCCCCCGTATCCCATCAATCAGCAATATATGCAGTTGCCAAACACCGAATTTGATTCCCGCCAATTTTTCGTACCTTCCGTTCCATGAGGTCGACCTCCTTTGTTTAGCCCCAAACAGAAGCCTGTACACCGAGAGAATTCTTGCCCCACACTCCGCTCTTGGATCCCCATCCAAGTCCGACATCTTGCTGAGCCTGCGCATTCGGGTTCGCTGCCGCCGACGTAGCCCGGTTATCCTTCTCACCCTGACTTTCCTCGTTGTTGTTGGCAGCGAAGCCGTAGCTTAGTGGTGATGGTAGAGGAGTGGTGGAGCGCTTGTTCAATGCTGGATTTGGTGCTTGAGCACTGGGACGAGTACCGATTGGTGCAACGCCAGAGCTGGTTGGCGCCTTTCCTTGACGAGGAGGTGATCCGCCTGGCGATGAAGTTGACGTCCGGCTTGATTGCTGGGCAGCTGACTCGAAGAGGCTGAAGCTGCTGGTCGGGTTGGAGGATGGCGACGAAGTGCTGTTGGCACGGGATCGTTGCTGTCCTGGAGCCTGGCCACTTGCTGACTGTTGTTCAGGCGCGGCTTGTTGAGTTGCGTTCTCGCCTTGGCTACCTTGGGCGTTGAAATGGTCGAACGCCAGGGGTGAGTGGCCTCGAATACCGGTCGCGGACTGGGATCCAGACCCCTGGGTTCCTGGGCGTGGAGTGCCGTTGTCATCAAAACCACTGTTCTCAGGGTACGCTGCACCTTCACCGTAGAGGGCACTTCGTTGACGGGCAATCAGCTCACGGCGCTCTTCTTCGCTCATTCCGCTGCCAGGGCTAATAGTACGATCTTGTTTACCTCCAAATGTCGAGATTTCAGCTACAACGCCTTATTCTAGTCAGTAAGTGTTGATATAATGTGGGAGCGTAGCGATTCCACGAAGTCCATGCAATCACACACAGCACAAAAGGCGGGAGAAAGAAGGGTACGAAGAGGATTTTGAATGATATGTGAACCGCTGGGTACAGGGTATCGAAGCGTGAAAATTGTGTTATACAGAAGAGGGTGGCCTACTTCGATTGTACTGCTGTTCTTGGTGGTAGTTACGCAGCTCTCTCTCACGCTGGGCTGCCATCCTCCTCTTTGCTTGCATCACTTGTTCGGCCTCATTAGCACCACGCGAGGGTTGGTGTCGCTGACTGGCATAAAAGTTCTGCAGATTTGATCCCGAGAAGGAACGCGCATCGCCGAATTCGCTGACCGAGTGGTGTCGGGGAGGACCGCCGGCCATCCGTGGATCTAATTTTAAAGTGAGCCTTGACACGTTTGGTGTTGATGATTGAACTTACCGAATTGTTCGGGGAACGCTCTGGGCGCACCGCCGGCCAAGGGCATCGAGTCTCGACGGCCAGGCACGTTGAACATCTTTCCACTCTTGACGAGGTTATCGATCGCACGGTCGACCTCTGATTGAATGTATTAGCTTCGTAGTCCTCAAAGGCCTGTCGAAGGCGGGCATGCGACCACATCTCGGTCCTCCCCAAATATCAACATGCGGGCCCCTGGAAAAATTCCCTCGACCCAAAAATTCGCCCCTAAGCCCTCATCTGATATGCATCTTCACGTACCCTCTATTTGTATGCTGAAAGCGGTCGAGTCCTCGCGCGGAACGGCGGAGCTGGCACCTGCAACATCCGTCAATTGATGCGTCCCAACTTTTGCCATCGGCCTTGCCAACGTACCAGAACGAGCCGGCGGGGTCTGCTGCTCCCAAGACGGCTGGCCAGCGGCTGGCCATTGTTGATTATCGTAATAAGACATATTTTCGGATCAAGAGATGGTTCGAAAACTGGAGCCTGCAGTACTGATTCGATGAGATATAAGGAACGTATACGACGAGAAGGTCGCAAAGGGGGTTCTAGATAGTAGCCATGCGTTAGTTGAGTTTCGAGAGTTGTGCCGCGAAGTGCAAGAAATGTTTTTTGGGGGGATGCGCGCGAAAGGATGTAGCCGAGGAGAAAATCTCATGACGGCGAAAGCGGCATGGACTGGGGGGGAGAATTGTCTCAGCACCAGAGCAGAACACAAGTCACTCACCAAACAAAAATCCAGAGAACAGAGGTGGCTTGAGAGAAAGGAACGGCCCTCGACTGCACGACAACGACTGAGCGTCCTGTTGCCGACGTGTGATCAATAGATCGGGGGGGTGGGTAGGAATATGGGAGTGACGGGAAGGGAAAAAAAGAAGAGAAGATCGCGGTGGAAGTGAAGCGTGGAGGAGGTACTGTTAGCCGGATGGTCGTAGCACGTTGATGGTGGTGGTGTAGATTGGACAGGGTACAGAGGGCGACTGGGGGGGTGTGGGCTAGTTGGGTGGGAGGGTGGAGTGAAGGTGGACCGTGAAGGGCAGCAAAGAGCGAGAAGGGGAAGAAAATTGGCCGGAGGCGGAGGAGGCCAGAAGAGGAGCCAGAGGGGGAGGAGTAGGAGTAGGAGCAGGAAGCAGGAGAGGCGAGGAGCAGGCGAGGAGCAGGCGAGGAGCAGGGCCGCACCCAGGCGAGGGAAGGGAGGTGAGCCTGCAGCGCGTTGGGAGCAGGGCAGGCTTTGGGAGCAGGCAGGCTTGGGAGCGGATGGAGGGGAGGCCGTGGGCAGAGGAGGAGGGAGTGAGGGAGTGGCAGAGGAGTGGCAGAGGGGTGGCAGAGGGGTGGCAGAGGGGTGGCAGTGGCAGTGGCAGAGGGGTGGCAGAGGGGACACAGAGACTCACTCACAGAGACTCACAGAGAGACGCATAGAGACTCAGGCAGAGGCAGCCAGGCCTGGCTGAGGAGCCTGGTGGTCCTGGTGGTCCGTCTGGTTGGTGGGAGAAAGCAGCGTTCTGGTGGTTCACGTCCACGTCCACATCCACCCACATCCACATCCACGTCCTCGCCTCGCCCTCGTCCTCGTCCACGGCCTCCAACTCGGTGGGCCCCCCCAACCCCAACACCCCCCAGCCCAACCAGACAAAATAGGCTGCTCCCAAGCGAGCCTGAGCGCGAGGCCAGACCACACCACTTCCGTAAGAGATTTTCTCTAGCTCGACCTTGAATGCCCTTGTTTCATTTCCTTTTGCTCTCATTCAACACAGCGCATCCAGCATCAAATCAACGCTGCGCTTGCTTCAACCTGCTCGAGTCAAATCTCCCCCCCGACTTCTGGCTATGTATGCACCATTGCACCACTGCACCACCCGTCACGGACGTCGACCCCGACGCCGCCCCGCGGACAACCGGCTAGAAATGAGCGCTGCTGCGAGCCTGCGAGCCTCTGTCCCACTCTCCCCAGTCCGGTGCGACAGCACTTGTCCATGTCCCGCGGCCAGGAACACCCACTGGCATCCAGGGAAAGCAGCGCGGCCTCGCAGTGCGGCCTCCCACGAGGCATATGTAAGGCTGATAAATCTCCCCCACCCAGCCAATCAAGCCCCGTCAAACGTTGTATCAGGTACTACGACATATGTACAGCCGGGTAAAGAATAACGGCCGCGTTATGAAGCCTATTCTCAGCCTCCACGTGCCCATGCTGGTCTTCCCGGCTCCTGGGTTCAGCCATCAACAACAACCTGGGATTGCGGAAGAGTAGGGAAGAGTAGGAAGGAAGGGAGGGAGGGGAAGTGGCAGGCTTCACTCATATCCGGCTGCCTGCGACTCTGTGAGGATGTTGCCGATGCCATTTTACCAGCGCACCCTCGTCCCGGCGACCCATCCTGCATCATCGGCCCTACTGGCCTTTAAATAACCACGACACACCATCAAAACCTTCGAAAGCTGGCCCCTCTTTCCAGGTGCTGCTGCTGATTTGCAGCACGACCGACATTATTGTCGAAGTCTATCGCGTGTACGGTACAGCATGCACCCCACCCTCCCGTCCTCCTCAAGGTGTTCGCGGCAGGCACAGCGAAGACCCGCCGACATGCGTCGTCGAATTCCAGCAAATCTTCCTCGTGCAGATTGTCTTTGGAGTCGCTGGAATTCGAGCGCAAGAAGCGGCATCTAGTCTTCAGTACCCCTGTACTTGGGAAAAGCCTTTCCCATCTTCTTACTGACACCTTTGACCGAACATTACAACGCACGGGTGAAGAAGGACGGAAAACGTTCTGTCGGAGAATTGCAGATCACATGGTCCTGTGCTGGAAATCCTCCAGACCTCCCTCTTCTTGAAGTGCTATCCCAAACTCCAATCTCAGAATGTCTCGCATCTTAACACCCCCATTTCACCCCATCTCATCCCATTCCACTTGACGGAGATGATTGGAGATGATTTGGAAAAATTCTCTTGATCAATTTGATCAAACCGGTGCTAATTCTAAAATGTCAACCCACCGTTATCGCGCTTGCATCCGACAGGGTTTGCAAGGACCACCGCCGCCGCGACGAAAGTCACTTTTTGCTGAGAGCCGGAAACATCTTTCAAACCCGCCAGAAACATCAAGCGTCCGTGATGATGGAACATCTTGCTTAGTCTTACAGTGTGATTTTTGTTTCCCCCCTTTTCCACTACTGGGGAAGAAAAGCGCAATCTGAAGCTAAGAAATCATATTCCTCCCACTCGGAGAATTCACAAGTCAACTTTCCAGTCACACCAGCACAGGCGCCAAAGAAGCACATCACACGATATGTAACAGAAGCGCCCACCATCTTCACACGCCCATCCTGATATCTTGAAAAAGAAAAACGGCCCAAGAGAAGAAAGTGGAAACAGGTCACCAAGTGTGGGCCCTCATCTCACCATGACACGCATGGCGTTGTGCTTCTCTGCATAACAGTGCATATCCTTCGCGCTCGTGTATTTGCACACCCCACCTTCCCCTCCGATAGGATGGGTCAGCCCAAAGATAGAGGCAAAAAAGGATGACATGTAGCTTTTCCCCATACCAGATGAAGATATGACCCGGAGCAGGAAACAGCCAGCGATTATGGTAGCATCAGTCACTACTGGTGAGTCGCTTGAAGGAGGCCGCCAATCCGCTCCTATCACACGAGCTCACTTCGCAAACAAGGAAATCAACTCTACCATACGATCCTCAGTGCGATCAGAACACTACTCACACACAGCCCCACCAGATCAAGAATCCGATCGCCAAATGAAAATATTACACGAACCCCAAGCTCCCAGTAATCAAAAAAATCAAATCCGGAAAAACCGCCCGGATCCGGAAAAACCCATCGGTCTTCCCGCTCGCCTCCCCTTGGCGGGGTAAATTCAACCCCCTCCTTCCATTCTCTGACATGCATGAGAAAAAACGCTGCTGTGTCATGCATTACCCAGCCCGCGTTCCGCGTTGCAAAGATCGAAGCTCGTGCGGGGCAGGAAAAATCGAGAAAAGGGTGATGTCAGAGAGTTTGGCGGTTTACTACCTGGAATAAGGAATGCGAGAAGAGAGAGCGGGATGGGTGGGTATCGCACACGTGAATGAGATGCCGGGTGGAATGGGGCAGGTGTTGTAGGTACAGCGGCAGGTCGAGGTCACTGGACAAGGAACATGCGAGCGCGTTCTCCCTTTCATGGCCCCAAGGATTCACTCGTTGTTTATCTTTAACTTCAACTCCTTTCATTCTTCTTTTTTATGAGTTCTGCTTTTCGCCATCCCTTTTTCTTGAGAATTTCCTCGCAAAACTGCAAATATTCCCAGTCCTTCGTACTTACCTTGCAGTCTACGAAGTAGGTCTGTAGTCGCTATCTCGCATCCACTCACCACTGGAGCGATCTCATCGTCGAGTTAGCTTCAATCCAGGAGTTGGACTGGGATACGGTCCCCCTCAGTGTTCGGCATTAGGTTGAGTTTCATAGGTCCAACCTAGGTAACCTACCTAAAGGATTTATTTCGGTTTAGGTTTGGTATAGGTCATAGGTTGAACCTATTCGGCCTATCAAAATTTGTATGTAGGTTAACCTACCTACAGCTCTCAAATTAGGTTAGGTTACCTACCTATAAGGGTTGTAGGTTGGGTAGGTCCAACTTAATGCCGAACACTGGCCCCCCTTCAGCAATCTCGAGAAGTTCTCAGCTGACCCAAGGCCTTCTCATAAACTTCGTGTCAAAGACTGCATAACTGATTCACAAATTTGATTCGTCCCAGATCTTTCTTTAATCAATGAATCCTTCCTGCTCGGGGCATCCTCTCCAGCATACGTCACACGCACAGCATAAATATCATTTTAGTTCTTCTCGCTCTCCACCGCTTTCGCCTCCATACGACCTAAACCTCGCCAAGAAACCTCGCAATTTTGTAGACCTAGAGTCAGGGGGCTTTGATGTTGTGTTTCCATTTCAATGACAATTTTTTCGCCCATTTCGTCACGTTGAAGGTAATTTTGCAGGTTTGTTGGTCCAGGAGGAAATTTCGATCGATTCTCAGTAGTGAGATTGTGAGAGTCCGAGCAAATCCTGCAAGCAGACTTCCTATCAGCGCAAGCATCGTTATCAATTCCTGCGATAGTCACTTTCGCTCTGATGGGTCATGCATCTGTCTATTGGTATCTTCATTCATTGTTTACTGTCTTCTGTCAGACAACGATACATGAATGGTGTGTTGATAGGAGTTGGATCAAAATTTACCAACTCACCGACCGAGACCTGCCCGCCCGGAGAACATGAACTCGATGTCTTGAGAAGACGAATTATATTCCCTGTTAATCAAGAAAATATGGATAGAAAGTGCTGAAACTTGATCATTTTGAGACCGAGCACTGAGGCAAAGGCAAGAAGTACATTTGATTGCAAAGCAGAGTACGCTATGGCCTCATCGAGTTCTTATAGTTGAGAACAAGTGAACTCATTATTTCTTACATTGAACTTGCAAAGTTGGCTTGATGTCCTTGTAGTGCAGAAAATAATCTAGCAGGTGTCACAGTCCGAAGAATGGAGACCACCGCATTCTAGTAGGCGAAAATATCAGATATTGCAAGACGCGGTTGACTAGATAATAGCTCTCAATTCTTTCGAACCATCCCCTCCAAAATTATCAAGAAAGAAAGGAGGCTTGAAATACTCCAAATATCATTTGTGTTGGAAATACCTACGGGATTATCAGCCACCAAGCCCAGCTCAGCTCTGCGCAGGTACGAACCACAAATCTTTAAATTTCCGCACTTGGATCTGGACAGCAGAATAGATCGTCTCCGTACAGAAGACTTTGAACCATCGTAAGCCACATCACTCCCCATTAGTTCCCATTGAATGAGTGAGTGATTTAGCTAAGAACCCTGCAGCAAGCGTAACGTGCAAGAGAAACTCACTCACTCTACTTTTACAACCAAACCCAAACAAAATTCGGCTGAAAGGAGACACTAAGATACTACGACGGTTACTTCTAGAATTCAGGGCTCTTTCGCAAGACTCGGTATCCATGCAAACAACAACGTCGGTCATTCCCGAGTGAGTCGTTCAAGATGCTGGATCACATTCAGGACGACTTGACAATGCAACACTGGGGAAGATGCTGCCTATTCGATGCTTAATTCTTAGGAATTAACGGATATCTATGATGAGTTTGGCTTCAATGGCTTCTGCAGTCCTCTTCACGATCTGGGGTTCGATTCGAATTTTGGACCAAGGAGTGATCTTTCATTCCCAGAATTCGGCTTCGTCCCATCAACAACTGGCTCGGCCGTCTCTTTGACCGCCGCATGTGAAGGTGTCCAATATGGCAATGTACCCCAATCAAACGAACCCACTACACCATCTGTCTGCCACCAATTAGCTGCAAGGCGATATCTCAAGGTCAATCCAACATATGTGCGATGGAATGCCGACACAAACTGTTCGTCCGACTTCGATGCGCCGAATCTCAAAGAGTTTGAAGTGCCGCCAGACCAGATAGATACCCTGGGTCCTTCAAGCCAAGTTGCATCCTCTCCCCTTCAGCACTCGCTCCCGAATCAGGATTGTATGTCTGTCACGAAGGGTGTAGGCCAATCCAAACATCTACCCTCAAGCTCCGTCATCGGCACTTTAATGAGCAAGATATCTCTTAGCCAAGCATCAACTTCGCACGATGCAGATAATTCTCGCATATCCGACAATTGTTCTGGGGTGCAGACCTTTGATGCTACGTCTCCGATAATACTGCCCAGCGTATTGTCCGAGTACCGCAGGCTGCACATCAACCAGAACCGACTACGTCGCTGTATTCAATGGAAACGAGCCACAGAATTACAGCGTGCAATGCTATGTGAGAAGCTACTCCGACAAGTCGAACTCTTGATATGGATGTACGTTCAAGAAGTGCTCAGTGCTCTGTCTGAAAAGAGAATTTGTACGAAATGGATGCATGTGGGAATTCTACTGTACGCATTTCGGCGACTATGTCTGCACCGCCAAGCTACTGGATTTCACTTATTAAATTGGGAGCAAACGTAAACGGCCTCCATAATGCCGGGCAAACCGGAGGTTTTCAGCCATTGTGACGACTTCTGCTATTTTGCTTGAGCTTCTGAGGGTTCAAGGATTCAACTTTCGCCAGCATGATCGATCATCTTGGCCAAAGTCCTTTCCATCTACTGATGCGACCTTGTATCGGTCAAGTCACGCTTTCGCAAAATTGTCACCCAGATGGATGATCTCCCTATCCATAGACACATCTCGACCGCCCGGGATTGCTTTGTGTACACTATCGTAGGACAGCTGAACTTTCACGGCACTGACTTTGTCATCATCCTCGGGCCACGCGATCTTCTCTCTCCCGTGAGACCGAAAATGCCATCCCGGACTCAAATGGTCTTCGAAATCGAGGAACTCAAGGCAGGAAGAAGGAGCCATATAGCCGTGATGAACAAGTCTCCTGTGATTACGAGAACCATCCATCTATTGAGACTGTCAACGACCTCTTCCTGTATGAGCAGCTTGCTGATTACTAGGGGACTATTCTTACCGCCAAGGATTCGCCTTGGTTCGGAGGCTCCAAGGGAAGGAATGGTATTTACCGCCTTGCAGAAGCATCTCTCGTTACCCTAGAAACGCATCTTCCTTCAACCCTTCTAAACCAGCTCGAGTGGTTGCGGGATATGCGGGACGGCGATAAAAACAGCGACCGAGCATGTTTCATCACGTCTCTTTTTTGAACGTAGGAGCAGACCCGAAGAACTGCGATAACGACGGCAATGCACTGATGATGGCGTTCAATCATCCACCACCATGCAACGCAGACGGATGAATGTAGGACTCGGGCATTGCACGGTTTGCTCGAAGCCGGGAGTGACGTGCATTGGCACCACGGACAGGGAGAGATGGCTCTGCATCTGGCAATGAAATTCAGTCAACGGACTACCGCGAAATTTCTTCTAGCTTTTAGCGCCGATATTCATGTTTGGACGAGTTGCGGTCTCGACGTCCTAGGGCTTCGGCATAAGCATTCCTTGAATTGCAAACTGGATGAGAACTTTTGTTTGCCCCAAATCATGCCGTGCATGTCTCCTGCAGCTAGTTGTGGCGCTGCCTCTGAACCAACGATACTTGAACGAGGAGGGACCCCCTGAGTTGAGAGGTTGCGGATAATAAACTTGCTGAGCCCAAGGGGTGTCAAGCTGGCCAAGAAAAATTCTCGGCATCGAAGTCAAGGGGCCGCGACGGGGTTTTAAAAGGCTTCAAAGCATGCAAATAAGTGACAGCGGCGCGCTCTCCTAATTGCGCCTGGCGCAGTGCCTTTCAAAGGCTTATTTTGTGTTGTTAGGGCTGGGGGAGGACGTTTCTGGTAGAGAAACACTCATGCAGAAATCCTCTTGGAATTGCATCTCGTTGAACTTCGCAATGCTCTGGTTAACCATGAAGAGTGATTCCTGCAACAAAGCCCCTTGCTGAGTGGAATTGAAACCTCTGTGAACAATTTCAACTCCATCTGAAAGGGGATCGACGAGCTAGGAGCCACGTAGGCTAGGTCTCATGGCCACTTGACTGAATACATAGAAGAACTAGCCTCATTAACAGAAAACGGGACTACTGATGAAAAGGAATGATATTGGACGAAGGAAGGAGCTGAAGGGGTGTAAAAGGAAAAAGACGAGAAATGCTTGGATGACTTGGCACACCCGAGAAACTGCAACCCAAGCTGGAAATTTGGGGACTTTCCTTCTTTTCACGGCACTCTCCTCGTTCAAAGTGGGGTGTTAGTTTTTGTTGCCTTGTCATTTTCTCCTCTCCATAATATCATCTCTCGTCATATGTACAACCCAAAGCAAAGGGTATAGCCCCAAAACGCCGTCCCTCGACCATATTTTCACACTTTTGGTCCTAGCCTCACAATATTGCCGTCCTTCCCCGAGTTTTCGGTGGACTTTACTACGAGCACTTCTCACCCATCTCCTCCTCCTCAAAAACAACAGGCAGCCCCCTCTTCTCACACAAACTCACCCGTTCCACGGCCGCAACAGCCCTGTGCTCCTGCCTAACCTCTCTCAACCACAGTGCTTTAGCATACTCCCTCACCGCGAGAGCCCCCACAAACTGCAGCAGCGTGGCAGCAATCACACCTGCTGCCATTGCCAACTCCGCCAAGCTCACCATCTTGTAGCAGCTTTCTTCTGACCATGATTCGCCGAGGCCCCAGGAGAACGGACTCTCTGTTTGCGGTGGAGGTAAAGGGGAGGGTGTGGAGAGCGATTGCGGGTTCTGCGAGGCATAGGACAAGGAGGGTGGAGGTGTGCATATTGTCGCGGAGAGGTCTTGGAGGAGGGTGACGAGGAGGAAGCGTGGGATGGCGCAGAGGATTGTGTCGAAGATGAGATAGTTTGAGAAGAGGGCTATGCTGAGGGCATGTTGCTGTGAGAAGCTGTGTTAGTATGACCTTGCCCTAGGCGTGACCGTTCAAAGCAGATGCACGTACTCTCAGTGCACCAATAAACCCAAACACGCTCAATACATTTGCAAAGTGTAGGTACCAGCTGAAGTTGCTGGCGAGGTGGTATGTATCATCTGGTAATTGGGCGAATAGTATGGATGACAGGGCGTTGCTTGTGAGTGTTGCAATTGCTACCACCAGAGTGATTGTTCTGTTCGAATACGGCATCAGCTTACTGCTCTGGCCGAGAAAGACAACCATTGGAAGGCAGACAAGGGAGAAGGCTAACGAACCGTGACCGAGAAAGTCCCATTCTGTGGTTGTGCAGGCGTGGGACAGTAAGAGGCTGAACGGAGTGTGGCAGTTTCCAAGCTATATAGATGTGCTCTGATATGGAGTTAAGGTATCCGAGGCTTCCGGCTGCGGCGGTATCGTTCCAGCGAGACCCGAGATATCTCCCCCCAAACAGACGTACGGCAAAATCCAGGTCTAAATACAAACGGATCACTTAATCCTGCACGTATATTCAATCACAAACGCGTTGAAAAGGTGCAGGAGGGGTGAGAGGGTTTAAGAAGAACACGGGGGTTTGTTGATTTGTAAATCTGATTGAGCGCCTGATGACGTTCGGGGCTCAGACGAGGCTAGAGTCCGAACGACGATTGTCAGCATAATTGCATCCGAGCATGCCGAGCACAAGGCTACGCCAAGAGCCCAGGCCCAGTGAATTTTTCCTTGCTGTTTTGGTGATGGTTGGCCTGGAAGAAAAGAGTCATTGGAGGAAGTCCTCCGGTCTTTGCGCGAAGCGCGATCCATTGGTGCCGATGGTGAGAGGTGTGCAGATCCTTGCTCGAGTGCCGGTGAGGCTGAAAGCGGGACCGGAGCGGGCAGAGCTCTTCGCGATCTCGTGCCAGCGGGGTCGAGACTCGAGACCTGTTCTTTTGCTGGCTGTATGATACGACCATGACGATGGCGATGTCCAAAAGCCCGTCTTCGTAAGGACTTCGTTTTGGTGGAGCTTCCTGCCGAGTCAACGTTCAGACCTGTCACGTGATCACCGACCAAAGTCCTCAGATGGAGGATGGAGGATTAATCACCAATTCCCCGGCAACAAACTCTCAAAAGCCCATCGGTGTGCCGTCTTTCCTGTGCAACATGCTTTGCTTCTCCCGCTGAGCAGGATAAGCTGGAAGATCCTGTGCGTCGAGGCCAGTCAGTGTCAAAAGAACGGCCAAAGCTGATCAGGATGGCCCTGCAGCATTCACGGATCGCAGCTTGGCAGATCAAGCCCCAACGCTGAAGACCCCAATTCCAGGGAGACGGGTGTTTGTTGAGTTTGTCCTGGAGGGCCCATGCAAATGTTCAGAGAGCAGCCAGGATTAGAATCCATTACTTATCCTTTCATCAGGGCGGGTGTGGCGTGGACGGGGCCTCATCACCGAAGGCGGCCCTCATTTCAACCTGGCCTGGCCTTCCCCAGTCCACGTCCCCCAGATATGCAGCAGCCCCGAGAGGTGGTCATCACGATTTCTTTTATTCATGCCACAAAGAGAGAATGACCTTTGAATCAGGGGCCCTCCTCGAGTCCCACGGCCGGGGTCAACAAACGTCGACCTGTGTGGGCGAGAACACGCCCACGCGGGATATTGCCCAGGAAATCAGCTCGCGTTCGCGCAAAGTGTTCGCAGATCTCGGTATGCCGAATCCGGTTCAAGTCGTGTACAATGGATTAATGTCTTCATATAATTGTCAGAAATCACGGGTGCTTGCCTGCGCTCGAAACTGTTTCGTCTCAGACTTGGATTTGACTTGGAATTACGGATCAGGAGGAGGCGGCCACAGCCCGGCTGGAGGAGAGATTAAGTATAGAGTGTTTGCCGTTGTTTGCGTCTGAACAGATCTCACGTCGTCGGCTGGCACGTAGGTAGCTGGAGGCACGCCTCATGTCAGACCGGATGTATGCGCAGAAGTGTGGTACAGCTGGGTTTCCGTCCAGAATGGGGACTGTGAGGGGTTGAGCAGAGCTGATGGATGGGTGTATGCTGGCCGAGTCGTGCTTGGGTGCTGGAGTCGTGGACCCCAACAAGCATTGGGTGTGGGCGGGCGGTTATTCTCGTCACAAAGGACTCACCAGGCATGTAGTCTTGGGCAGCACCCTTCATCATCAACGTAGAGGTTGTTTGGCTGGGCAGGCACAAAGAACTCGCGATCCTCCCCTGACGGGCGAATTCCTAACTCAGAGTGCAGAGGTTGTGGGCAAAGCCGTGGGCGTGCTCGAGGCAGGCCTTTGTCGGTGGATATAGAAGTGCGACCCCAGCTCCTGCAAGATATTGTATGCATTTTTGTAGGTTTGCAGTTGTAGGCTGGAAAATGTGTGGTGTCGAGTTCTGGATCTCCACTGGCTGCAACGTCGCCCCTTGCGCCTGCCCTGCCCGCCCAAAGGATCGGACATTGAAGTGCTACTGCCGAAAAAAAGTACGCTAACCTCCTCACATATTATTTACGTCTTCGTATTGGCAGGCTCCGCAAGTAGTAGGTACATTTCGACAAAGCAAATCCACCTCACCTCACCCACGTAACTAACTCTCTCTTCGCCCTGCCCATTCTCGTCGGCCGTCCATGTGCAGATCTCCGTGCTCAGCAGCGAGTCTGTAGATATACACATTCCCTCTTTGCACCTGTCTCTCCATCCGCCCTGGGTCTCCGCCCCTCGCGAGCGCCAGACGCCCGTTCGATTTAGAAGGGGGTTGCTAGTCAAGCCATCACGCTCTTCAGCTGCTCACGGATTCTGAACTGCCTCCAACACATCAGATTCACTCGTTTCGATAGTGGCGGACTGCCTTACAATCCCGCGTCGCCTCTGGCAGCCGTCGATCCTGCCTTTCTGTTCAACGAAACACAACCCATTCTCCGAGTTGCCCTGACCGACAATCACGACTTTGAGTAGTCGTGGGTTGATGGAGGGCCAGTCCTCTGCTGGTAATTCTCAGTATCAATATCAGTCGGCACAGTGGTCGCGACTCGTTCGGCGCAATACGCTTGCAGACGCTGTCCCCAATATCTCGCCGAGTCTCGCTGGATCACAACTCTCCGCACCCCTGGACCTCCTCCCAATCTTACTGCCACAACACTCGTCCTACCACCAAGCACAACTCGCTCAGTACAACAGACTTATTACGTCTAGCAGAACAACTCGACTTCAATCTCCACCGCTTCCTCCTCTCCTGTCTGCGCAACATATCCAGGCTGTGCCTGGCTCGCGATCTAGCTCTGGTGGCGGCAACACGGCAAGGAACAACAAAGCTTCGTCTCGGGGCGGTCATGGGAATAAGGAGTCACGTAAATCTAGTAAAGGCGAGCGCGCGCTCATAACAGAGAAGGAAAAAGCTGCTACGATGCCAGCCAAGAAATTGGAGTCGTCGAACCAGCTGCCGAGTCGACCCCGTGCACAACACCAAAATTCCACCACTACTCAACAATCAAGCTCAGTACCCTCTACCCCACATCAACACGCTAGGAAATTCTCGTTCGAGTCCCGAGAACCCTCCCCGAATGCCACCAACAACCATTCTCCTCGCTCTGCGTACTCCGAATCCAACATCACACTTCCCTCTTCGAGACCACTCCACATACCCCGAGGAGGCTGCCGCTATGAGACTGCCATGGCCCATACAAAGAGGCGGATGCCTTACAGTCTGGGGAGTGAGAAGTTGGAAAAGTTGAACCCGAAAGATGTCAAGAGCAAGCTTTCGGAGGATGAAGAAAGAAAACTATCAACAGATATGCGCGAGCTGTACGATCGGTTATTACCGACTCCAGAAAGTGAAGAAAGGAGGGAGAAACTTGTTCAGAAGCTCGAGAAGTTATTCAACGACGAGTGGCCGGGGCACAACATACGGGTTCATGTATTTGGATCCTCTGGCAATCTACTTTGCACAGATGAATCAGACGGTCAGTGGCCTATTAGGCATGAGACCCAACGCTTTTGCTAATATACATGTAGTTGACATATGCATAACTACGGACTGGAAGGAGATGGAGGGCGTCTGTATCATTGCAGACCTCTTAGCCAAGAGTGAGCAACCTCAAAGCAACCGATTACAAGACTAATGTCGTGCCAGATGGGATGGAGAGAGTGATATGTGTCTCTACTGCAAAGGTTCCAATTGTTAAGATCTGGGACCCAGAGCTGCGATTGGCCTGCGATATGAACGTCAATAATACTCTTGCGTTGGAGAACACTCGAATGATCAAGACATACGTTCAGATCGATCCTCGCGTACGGCCTTTGGCTATGATCATCAAGCATTGGACAAAGAAAAGGATAGTGAATGATGCAGGCGAGTTCATAAATGCGGTCTTAAGTTTCCTGTCTAACATTTGAGTAGCTTTTGGCGGGACTCTCAGCTCATACACTTGGATATGCATGATTATCAACTTCCTACAAAGTCGACCTCCTCCTGTCCTTCCAGCCCTTCACCAACGACCGCACATGAAACTCCCGACCAAGGATGGAGTCGAAAGCGCGTTTGCAGACGATATTGATGCATTGAAGAACTTTGGCAAGAAGAATAAAGAAACGCTTGGGGAACTTCTGTTCCAATTCTTTCGATTCTACGGGCACGAGTTCGATTATGATAAGCTTGTAATTTCAGTTCGGAGCGGGAAACAGATCTCAAAGGTTGACAAGAAATGGCATGTTACTAACAACAACAGACTTTGCGTTGAAGAGCCTTTCAACGTTGAGAGGAATCTAGGAAACACTGCTGACGACATATCTTTCCGAGGTCTGCATATGGAGCTGAGGAGAGCCTTTGACTTGGTGTCACAAGCTAAACTTGAGGAGTGCTGCGAGCAATATTCCTACCCCAAAGAAGAGGAGCGAGTGTGGGAGAAGCCGCCGTCGAGGCCTAAACCGGTTCTGAGAAGTACATCACAGTCAAATAGAGGGCGAGGTGGTACACACCGCGGGGGGAGACACAACAACAACAACCGCAATGGAAACAGCAATCGTAGAGCTTCTAGTGGAGCATTCGACCACAACTCTTCTTACGTCTCAGGTGGTTTGCCTCAGAACATGTCCGCACAAGAGGCTTGGCTCCAACGACAGGCTCAAGCACAGCTACACAATGATCTTTACGCGACCTACTCTGTCTTACAAGCGCAGGAGAATAGCTTGCGGTTACAATTATATACTCAGTCACTCCAGGCGCAACAGAGTCAAGCTTACGTTCAGGCTCAGGGCAGTGGCGGCCCAATCAAACAGCAGGCCACGGATCGCAATCGCACCAATTCGTTCGATCAGCCACCTCTCACAGCGCCCGTTCGTTCGGACATGTTCTTCTACCCTTTGCACTACCAGGGACAGCCGATTTATGGATACCAAACACCGAGCACGAACCCCTCATCGCCTTCTCTGAGCAATGCTGTTCCTGAGTTGAGACGAAGCATGCACAGATCAAGCGTCACAAACGGTTCGGGCAATGGGGGAGGGCCGCCCAACAGTTCGTTACGGTCGCATTCTCAACCTGCTGCTCGATCAGTTCCATCACCACTCGCCTTCCAGGGAGGTGGCATGGTAAACCAGGGACTTGGGATCTACCAATCACTACGGCAGGCTCATGGGGTTCCGATTCCTAACTTCATTGCGGATGAAAATTTGGAATCGGGTTTTGAGTCCGGGCCTGGTTCTGTCGTGACAACCCCGCCTGAAGATACTACACCGAAGGAATACGTTGGCTACTATGTTAATGATCATGCGCCAAGTCCTATGAGAAGGCAGCCGGCCATGTCGATGACAATCCCATCAATTCCGGCTTTCGGTGATATTGGACAGTCTAGACGCCGTTTATCGACAGATCAGCTACCCCAGTCCATTCTGGATAGGCTAAAGCGACCTTCTAGATCACCTTCGCCTCTTGGGCACGACCGATCGTATTCTACCGGCGCGCACTCTGCACCTCTTACCGCGGTTCAATCCCTGCAAGGAATCTCAAGCTCCAACCTTCGTGCATTGAACAGTCAAGCACCATTGGTGGTCAATGGTTCCAATCCAGCACCGGTTTCGATTGCTCATTGGCAAGCTGCTGTTAGTGAAAACTCTCCTACAGATGACCAGGGTAGCGATATAGTCGGGGGGTCTATGGACTCAACATCACAGGGGAGCGAGTTGTATGGCGAGCAGGTCGGTACGGTTCAACAAACCCCAAGAGATTCTCGAATGGAAAGCCGAAATGATATGCTGGTGGTGGCGAATGGGTCAACCTCAGTGACGAGCGATTCGACGATTTTGGCTAATCCATCTGCTCCAAATGGCATCCTTACACATTCAACTTCTGTACCAAATGGTTTGCTGCCAGCAGAGCAGCTGAACGGAACGCTTCGACTTTCGCCAAATACTCGAAATCGGTTAGCACGTCAGGCTCAGAATGGGGGTATGTCTCCTCTGGATATCAGTACTGGTCAAAATGAGCATATCCGAGACGATTTGCCTCATTTGTCTCCCGTGTACGAAACTCGGACCCCATCGCCGACAGCAAACCGAAAGTTTGAGCCAGGAATGGACCGAAAAGCTAATGGGTTTACCTCCAATTCGACAGATGAGAAGCAGCAAAATTTCAAGGCACTCCAGAGATCAGGAACTCCTGCTGGCAACCAGTCCAACCAGTCTCCAACAACGTCGAAGTCCAACGGCCACACGAGATCAGCGAAGAGTGAAAGTGCTGCAACCGGTAGCTGGCAGAAGATTCCCAAGGGCAAAAAGAAGAGTGCTGGTACAGATGCGAAGAGTAATGGAAACGGACAACCCTTCAGCGAAAAACTTCCAAGCAATAACTCCGAACGAAAGGGTGGGTAAGCGACCGCGGTCGTGCAGAGGACACAGCGCCGGCTTCGAGACTAGGCGAGGGAAAAGCAAAGTCGTGTCCGGAGCCAGTGAAGGAGTACAGTGCTCGAATCCCAAGCATGAAAACACCAGTTTCCAAGCTCCTCTGTGGACGGGAAATCCCTCAGCATCTGGTCCCAACCAGATTCCATCGTTTTGCATCTGAATGGCGTTCATTTGATGTGCTTCGGTAGCATATTCGTCCTCTAGTGTTTGATCCGGGGAAGAAAAATGGCGAAATGGTATAGACATGGTGTGTCTACGATTGCATAGATTTCCTTCATCTGAATGCTTTGATGACCAGGGCTCTCGTCAATCGCGAGAGATTGAAGAGATCTGAAAAGTCTCTTCCAAACAGATGAATATGTTGTTTGTTTTTACATGCATTTGCAAGCGGTCTGGTTGTGGGTTGGTTTTCTGATTTCTCTTCTTTCCGCAGGGAATTCTCGTTTGGTTGGCTGGCTGGTCTTGATATACATTGCATTCACGGGGCTTCGACTGGCGTACAACTTCTCGTTTACTGCACACACACAGTGTGCTACTTGTTGAGCTTAAACAATGCTTGGCACTGAACATGGCACGGTTAAGACGAGATGAGATCAGATGAGATGCGAAAACGGCGGATGTGAGAGTACGGATGGTATACATCCTTGTGTATGTTTATAAAGATGGTGAACTCATGAGGTGAGAATGAGCGATCGATACCAAGACGGCAGGGATAGCTGTCTCAAAATTAGACCAGGGAAGATAAAAAATGGAAATCTTTAAAAATGATACCCAATTTCCTTTTGACTGAGGGCGTGTGCTCGCGTTTTGTCACTATTGGCGAACTAGAACTCAAGCTGACATTTAGGGGCCTTGCAGGCCAACCTGCATCTACACAAGGAAAACTGTTTCATCTATTTATGGATGTTCCAACATTCCAGGTTCACCCAGTCTCCGAAGTCGAGAAGTTCCTTTCGTTTCAAAATTCACATTCACACAACGGTGTAAGCGCGCGGCAACCCAATCACCTCGAAGGATCAGACAGACAGCCACACGAGCAATCTTTAAATTCCCTCCGCTCTTTTATTTTCCTCATCCACAATTAATTAATCTCCCACAAACACGCACACACTCTCTCATTCCCGTGCCTCCTCTTCCTCCACTCAAAATGCAAAAACGCCTCCGCCTCTCCCTAGCAGCAACATGCTTCGCCCTCTGCCTAAATGTCCTCGACCTTCCTCCCCTACCTGCCTCAATTCAAGCGCACCTCTCCCTCCTCTCACCCTGGCTCTTTGCCCTCGGTATCCCGTTACTTATCGCGATCTCGCATCCACGAGTCCCGGGACAATTTGATGTCATGCTTGCGTGGGCTGCTGGTGCGCTGGTGATCTCGATTTACAAGGATTGTCGGTTGCATTTGGGGATCGGAGGTGGAGGGGTGGGAGAGGAAGGGGGACGGGGAGAGGAATGTGTGGCAATTCTGCGGTTGCGGAGGTCGTGTTTGTCGGGTTGAGTGTGGGGATGATTTGGAAGCGGTGTTGGTGAGATTTAAAAGGGGGGCGGAATAGGGGGTGGGCTTCGGTTGCGCGGCTGAATTTCGGAGGGGGAAGCAAGGGGAGGAAGGAGAGGGATGACGTAGTTTGTTCCTGAGTTCAACTCAACTTCATCTCAATTTCAACCTCGCCTCTTCTCAGCTCACGAAATTCTCACAAAGCCTCAATTGCAAGTATTCCGAAGCAAAATGTCTCCATCCAGAGGATCCTCAGAGACCGGTTTATCTTCTTCCTCAGAAGCAGCCACAGAACAACGCGCAAATATAAGGTCCAGCTCAGCCCTCCACTCCGCAAAGCAAAACATCCACTTCCTCTTCGCGCCCAACTCTCCCAATTCTCCCCGTCCGGCACATCTCCGCACCCGTGCTCTCCTCCGCTCTTTACGATATATAGGAATCTTTATTTTCTGGCGGGTTGTACGGTATGCGAAGTATGCGCTGGTAGGAAGTATCGTTGCGGCGGTGGGCGCCACGGCGTTTGGAGGAGTGGTGAGTGGTGTGGGGTGGGTACTGGCGCCGACGGGGATCCTGGGAACGGTGGCTGTGGGGACTGGGTGGGCGGTGGGGAGGTGGGGGTTTAGGAAGATGGGGGTTGGGGAAAGTATGGAGGAGGGCGCTGTAAGGGAGAGGAGTGTTGCCGGGGAGCGAGTGAAAGTTGATGGCCAGTGGAGAGATGTGCAGGGGCCGAGAGCAACCCCTTGGTGAAATAGGGGAAACCCTTTTTTGAACAGGAAAATCAAGAGCATTTTGGGACAGAGGCTGATTTGGTAGATATCTGCCCACATTGAAACTAATGAAAGCTTTCAGAGCCCTTGAAGCGGTTCTCCTTGCCTGTAAACCTCCAGAAAATGGTCTTGAGAGCACCATGCCACAGAAAAATAAGAAAAGAAGGAAAAACGATGCTGGAAAAAGATTATATCTCCGTCCTGAATCTAGGAAAACTCGTATGTACGCCCAAGATAGGAAGCAAGGGCTTTTTGCGTTCAGGGACATTCAGATGCAGTCAGTGGTCATTCAAGTCGAATGGTTCGCCTCTCCTCAGGCAACCTGTCGAAATCGCCTTGCGGCCCTGCCAGTGATATAGTCCCAACTCTTTGGTGTGCCTCCTTAAATTCCCAATCTTCTTAGTAATTAATAAATGGTACAGAAGATCACCGTCGTAAGATTTACTCTGGAAGAGAAGTGCGGTGAGCATGTACACCGGCCCGTCCGCGCACCAGCCGTGAGCCTCCGCGAGCACCTCGTCCATGGCCTCTAGGATTCGGACCAGCTCCGGCTCGCTCTCGCCACCCTTCGTCGGCAGGGCGAACGCGGCTTGGTTCTGGTCCTTGCCGAGGCCCCGTATACACTCCGCAATGCCCGTTCGACGGTCGAGCCAGGGGACGGCCGAGCAGGTAAGGCACTGGAAGCCGTCCAGGAGCCGTAGCCCTGAGATGGCCTCTGCCGTCCGCAGGCTGTAGCTGTCAAACAGTTTCATGAGAGCCTTCAATGGTGCCTCTTTCAAGTAGTGTGGGGGTTGCCTTAGGTGTTGAGCCTAGATTTCACGTCCCGATTCGAATGCTTCAAATTGGCCGGAAATGGCCTTGGAAGCGGTATTGCAGGTATGTGCATTACCATCTAATTCGAGACGGGGAGGAGGATTGACGTCGAGATCCTTTTAATATCTCTTTGAAGTATAATTGAGATTGCTGGGGGATTAAGGTTCTTATGGGCGTGTAAAATCCGCGTTTTGGAAGCCGGAATGCAATAAATTCGAGCGATTGGGGTGGAAGTCGCTATTATTTCCTAAAATAATGCGCGAAGCGCTGGGAAAGATGAAATAAGGTCTTAAAAGTCGATTGAGAAGGTTTTTATGTGCCCTTAGAGCGTGGAACAAAAGTTGTCGAGCAAACAGTGAGTTTGGGAAAAATGTTATAGGTGAGTCTATGGATATAGGACATGCGGTAGTATAAGAAGAAGAAATAGTGATATGGGGGAGAAGAAGGCATGTTGGTACTGGATTCTGCTCTATTCTGCTGAGAAGTCTGTGCTAGCCAAGATATACAGATGTGGTCTCAAGTGAAATTCTTTAACACCTGAGATTTACGAAATTACGAATAAATTGAATGTAGGTCGTCGAGAAAGGATAAAGGCTATATAGAAGATGCGCAAGATGTGTTTGAGCGTATTAAATAGTGAACAGTATGAATCCTTATACGTAGACATGTATTAGAAGCTCTGAGGATTGTGGACATACCTAAGCACTGACTGCCTTCCGTTCTTTCCCCCTTCTCGATGAAAAAGTATTTGCAGTGAAAAGCTAAACAAGACATCAGTTTTCTACATAATTAAAAAGGTGGTCAATAATTAATCTAACTCAAAGTTAATCCAGTTGTGGGTGGTGAGATTCATTCCTTGGGGAGGTCGGCTTAGGGGTCGGTTCGAACTTACTTTCGCTAATGAAAAGGGGCTGGCCGGTCTCCTTTCGTTAAGGGTGCTTCACCTATGAGCCGAGTAACGTAAAAATCTCAGCAATTATCTGCCCAAAAGGGCTAACTCTTCCATAAAACAGAAACAGTAATTATGACGTTTGGTATTGCGATCTTAGGAGGCATCTTTGCGAGAGATGGTATATTTCCAAAAAGTTTCTTGATTATCGGCTGAAGATGAGGGCCAGTACCGGGAATTCCTGGCACATGAACTGCGATCAAGAGCTACGTGCGAATGAGAAGATGTAACTCACTAACGAAGATTGTCCACGTGCCTCGGATGAGAATTTCGAGTCTCGGGCTTGAGATGGTTTTTATTTGAACTTCGGGCCATTAATGCGAAATATATTCCTCTCGGACCCTTTTTGTCGAGCTCTTCCAACAAAATTCTCGGGATCATTCGTCTGAGCCATCTTTTCAAAGAGAACGATCGTTGGGAAGGGGCGATAGAAAGAAACAATTAGTCCGCCAAAAGAAGAAATTGCAATGCGCAAATAAATTTGCGAGGCAGATAGAGAAGAGTCTGGTGGAAAAAGGTATACGAAAGAGCAAAGATTTGCGAGGGAGTTGTCGCAAGACAATGCCATCTTGCGAGAAGAATCTGCCTTGAGAGATTGAAGAATGTATTTTGAAGGGGGAGGGCTCGCAGGGGCATAGGAGCCGATTTTGAGCCATGGTTTGATTGCACAATAAGGGGCCTGAATCGACCTCTAAACCAAAGTGGTAGGGAGCCGCATGTGAACCCGCGATCCTCCAAATCTCAGCCGAAGGGTTTGATTGCACAAGGAGGGTCCTGAATTGGTCCCTTTCAAACCAAGATGGCGGGGAGCCGCATTTTGACCCCTCCATTCTATGAATGTCTCGCTTCCAAAACCCACCAAAAAAACCGCGCCACGCGACTTCCCGCAAGATAATGCACAAATCCTCACCGGTCCCTTGAGCTTCGAGCTCGTTGAGCTCATCCTCCCTCAATTTTCTTAGTATATTACTCTCCAAAGTCTTCAAAATGTCTTCCACCTACTCTAAGATCCTGAAGACTGAACCTCTGGTGCGTGTCCACTCCTTGCCCGAGCACTGCAGCCATGTCATGCATATCGACGAGGCCCACAGAGCTGACCATTTTCTCCTTTACAGACCGGCGAAAATGCGAAATGGACAAGACTCATCTTGTACGAAATGCCTCCCAATATCCTCTCCCTCCCACCACACTCCAGAAGCTCTCCGCTGACATCTCGTCCCCAGAACAACCTACCAAGATCCCCTCGGCAAGCCACGAACGTGGGAGCATGCCGAGCGACCTACACGTCCCAAAGGTTCTGATATCGATGGCGTAGGAATAGTTGCGATTCTAGAGAAGCCTGGAGGTGCGGCTCACATTCAATTGCAATTGCGTTGGTGGAAGTGGCTGAAATAGGCAACAGGACCAGAAATCGTTCTCCAGAAGCAATTCAGGCCCCCGGTTGAGAAGGTCACGATCGAGGTGCCTGCTGGACTGGTGGATGCGGGAGAGACGGCTGAGGAGGCTGCGGTGAGAGAGTTGAAGGAGGAGACCGGGTATATTGGAGTTGTGAGCGAGACGAGTCCGGTGATGTTTAATGGTACGGCTCATCATGCTCCGATTTTGAGGGAAAGAGTTAGGCTGACGGGGAATTGACAAAGATCCTGGATTTTGCAACACCAATCTTCGAATGATCCATGTTACGGTCGATATGTCTAAGTCCGAGAATCAAAATCCGAAGCCGGAGTTGGAGGACAGCGAGTTTATCGAGGTGTTCACACTTCCATTGACGGATCTGTATGCGGAGTGCAAGAGGCTAGAGAAGGAAGGCTTCGCGATAGATGCTAGGGTTGCTACATTGGGAGAGGGTATTGAGATTGCAAAAAAATGGAAGTTATAGACTTGAGGATACCCAGATAGACTGGCATGGCAGGCACGAATACTAAAAACACGTCGCATTGCATTACGTCTCCAACTTTCCACTCCTCTTTAACCCATCATAAAGAGCCCAAGCCGCCAACGCCTTTGCATCCCTCGCTCCCTCAAGCCACAAGTCTTCTAACTTAACAAGCTTCAGAGTGATTTTCTCCCCTTCCTCCCTCAGTCCGGTGAGCTTCCCAGTCCACTCCGCCAACTGCTGCCGAGGAATCCTCTTCTCATGCAAAAAAATCGGAATAAACTCATCACACCCCCCAGCACTTGGGAACATAGCTCTCGGACAAATCTCCTCCTTCTCCGGGATCGCCAACTCCGTCAAATTAACCAAATCATCCTCATGAATCTTCAGTCCCAGTTCCTCCTCAATCTCCTTCGAAGCGCTCCCCTTGAACGTTCCATCATCCACCATCCCCGCCGGCAGTTCCACGAATTGCAAGCCCCCCGCCGCGATCCGAGGCTGCACTGTCAACAGCACGTGCTTCTCCTCCTGACTGTTCGGAGGTAGGTCATCGGGCTGCAGCAGAACGAGCATGCCTACACTTGCGCCGCGCAGGAAGATGGCGCCGGGGAGGAAATCGCCGTCTGCATTCGTGACCGTGGCGTGGATCTTCATGAAGCCAATTCGGGGGCCGAATCGGTCCACAGCTTGGATTTGGATGTGCTTGAGGGAGTAGGGGGATTTGTGGAATTCATGGTTCTGGTTGGTGGACTGGAGAGAGAGGTTGGATTGCAGAGTTTTGATCCAGTTCTATGTTTCTGTTAATATTGTAGTTTACATGAATGGAGACGATGAGGCTATGTTATATTCAGGATAAGGCTGTGAAGCATGTGGGAAAGTGGTACCTTGAAGGCGGGAAACTTGAGGAGCTCGTCTTTGGTGAGATCATCGACTAATTTGATTGATACATCTGCACCCGCGAGGTTGAAGGTAGACATCCTAATTGTGTTTGTGGTATATGAGTGACGAAAAATTTGTGGAGCAAAGAGGTTCGTTCCCCGAAGCATGGGAGGAGATGTCGGGAGCCTTGTCAAATATTCACCTCGTAGCCTTGGTGAATGGGGAGCAGCGAGGCTCGGTGGGGCCGGTGAGAATAAGGGGTAAGTTCTTATTCAGTGAGGCTCTCTGAATAGACTGACTATAGCTCATATTCCGAAGTGGAAAGTGATATCGTGGAGATCATGAGTGGAGTAAGTAAGTTGTAGACTCATTCACGACGTCGGCTTCGATTTAGCGAACTGTCAGCCTCGTGACCTCCATGCAAGGCTGAGACGCAGATCTGTAACTCGTTGGAAGATCCCTTGCCAACTTCAAATAAAATCGAGACACCATTTGGTTTCGTGTCCGGCATGCAAGGAAAGGATCTCAGAATGCCACGCGGATATTCGCCCCAGACTTTCTTGGCAAACTTACGTACAGCACAGCGGGTACACATCCATTCGCCATGGGAAATGCCTCGTAAAACCAAGACTTACACAGCCACACTCGGGAATAAGATAAGGTTACCCCCCGGCCCACAACAGATTTCTCGAAGTATTCATTGTATATTCATTGTGAAAATTGAACAGCGCTTGCGGGTCTCGAGATGTGCCATTTATCGATTTATTTCTTTGCTTGTGGCCAGGAGCATTCTCGTCGATGGGGTCCCTGCAAAGACGCCCCCAAGGACTACAGCACGTGTAGGAGTCGAGAGGTGTCGGTCGAGATCCTCGAGTTGAATCAGTGTAGCAAGTGCATTGTGTGCGAGATCAGAGATCATCAAGAGAAGAGTTCTTTGGGGTCGGGATTCGAGTTCGGTACGATTGTTCTCTCCTCCTGTTCACCGCCTCCGACACTTCAAAGAAAAATATGCAACATGATACCCTTTCCCACCCTTTGATCACTATCTTATAACTTGAGAGTTCAATAATGATATTAAACAGGAAATGAGAAAATCAACAAAGCCCCAGCACAAAATGCTGCTCGAAATCGGCAACATGTTCAGCTGTGAATCGGCACACTCCCCAGCTTCTTTCTGCAAGCCCAACATAAGGCTGTAAGCAACACCACAACCCTCTTCAAAGGCATGCTAGAATACACCTACTGCCATCTCCACCATTTATTTGCCACTGACTCTCATAGACTGAGCTTTGTATTATATTTTCCTTCGCGATTCGAAATACGTTTCAGCATTTTCGCAAGCCGTGCTGACCCCGGCCTTTCACTGGCAATGTTAAGTGACACCCTCGAGGCCTATCTTCTAGGGATTTCTACTGCATGAGAGGTTCATTATTAGTCTGCTGGGTATTGGATGTTCATATTTTGAGAACGGAAGCGTGCTGTACAAATACTGGGGGGGGGAGCTGTGGAGCAAGCAGAGAGTCTGGGAAAGACTTCATGATATTGAGGCCACAACTGCATGAATTACGTTCAAGCGTACCCAACTGATGCTTTATTGTATTGACTCTCATCGCTGTTCACCAAGCCCATCCCTCCAGCCAACACATGTTCACAGTTGTCCCAGCCCCCCCCCCATGCATGAAACCACCTGAGATGCTAAGATGGTGGAGCATGCTTCACTCGCTGGCTGTCTTCGCTTCTGCCTTGGATCTTCATATCGCCCTACCCTGAGTTATCCTACCCAGAATGCTGACTCGACCCTGGATTCGCAGCCAGATTCCTGTGCAAGAGTGACATCCACCTTGTGCTAGGTCGATTGTTTCTTTCTTCGAAGAAACTGTTGGCTTTCTCTCCCAGCTTATGTCGAGTGGGATGAGTGGTAGAAGTCTTCAAGTTGATGTTCGCGTTCTGGTTCCGGCTGTTCTCCGCTGGTGTTTCTCTTGACGACTCCGAGTTTGACACTTGCTCTGCTTTTTTCCCTGTTTTGCCCACGATTTTAGGATTGTGGTTTTGATAGCGATTGGAAAGCTCTATTAGCGTTGATTCAGACATGTTGAGAGCGTACTTGATTTGCCTTTTCTGGGTTTGTTGGCAGCGAGTGAGGCTCTAGGTAAATATGTTTGATTCTCTTTGACGCCCCGAGAGAATGTTTGAGGCATCGGAAACCGAAATTGAATGAGTTTGTATAAATATTCTCAAAGCATAACGACACCCAAGGAATGGGTTTTGCACATGATTCACAAAGCAAAGAGGAGTCTGCCTAGCAAATACCTTGATTGATCCAATGAATACTCAAACTGACTCCACCAAATTCCTTCCCTCCACCTCACCACCTGGTGTCTCACCGCTCTTTCCCCTCCCCAAAAAGTTGTCAAAGAATTCGAAAGCCATCTTAAACATCGTCCGATACACCTTACCCTCGTCTGCTGGCTCCTTTCCCACCATCTCCACATCCACAATTACATCTTCAGGCCTCCCTCGAATTCTTCTGTTGTCCATTTGCTCCGTCTCAGATGCATCCTCGCCTACAAGCGGATGCTCCGAATGACAAAACGTTTCATGATTCTTCAGCATGTTTTCCGTGAAGAACAAAGCGTTGCAGTTATGCTTCATGCAGAAGAATCTGTTTTTGTAATTCGAGAAAGGTCGGGTAGGCATTCGGGTGCCGTCCCCAAGTATCCTGCTGGGCATTTTTCTCTCTTTGAGATGTGCCTGCACCGTAGCCTGTAACTTTAAATTGGCTTGAATGTTCTGTTCTAGCGGTTTGTCGGAGACTTGAAGTTGAGTTGTAAAGTATGGAAACGAGAACAGAGTGTTTGCGGCGAAATAGAAGAAGAGGCAGTAATACACTGTGATGTAGCACAAAAGTTTGTTCATGTTGAATAACGAGCATGCTTCAAGTGGCCATCTCAACTTTGAGTCAACCACCAAATATACCAAATCATCAGTCGATTCCGCCTCCATTAACTGCCAGCAGTCATCCCCCATTCACACATCACACATCACTCCGCTCCTCAAGTCCACACCTCTTCAACTCTTCACCACCAGCTCCTTTTCTATCACGCATCAGCCCAGCCCATTTCCATCAAACCCCTCTTCCCTCCACCTCGCACAAGCTTAAAAGCATCTCACCCAAAAACCGCCTCCCGCCCCCTCATCACATCAGCCTCCCCATTAACCCTATCCAACTCGGCCCCAATCTCCCAAACAACAGTCTGATTCTTACTTGGCATCAGCTTGCTGGCCGCTAACAATGACATGCCCACCACGCTCAGACCAACGAGCGCACCAATCCTTCGTCCTTGCGGCGTGTTCATGATCCTTTTGCCGCTTCCTTTTCCGTCGAATTGACTGACTTGGATTTGTGTGGCTATTGAGGGGATATACATGGAATTTAACCTCCCTCCCGCGGTATGAGGAGCTTTGGAAAGTGTAGGGCTGAGAGATATTTTGGAGGATGAGGTGGGGTTCAGTTACGCGATGGAATGTGGTCTGAGGGAAATGAGCCCACTTCATTACCAGATTCAACCGGCCCACGATTTGTCCGTTTGGATGCGGAGGCTGGATATTGGTAATACCATATGATTGTAAATACAATATGTTTGAGACATGGCAAATACAGCAATGTTACACAATTGCCACGTCTGCATGGTGTCATCAGCGTCAGCACACAGATACAGCCACGTTCCGCCGCCAAAATTGTCTTCGTGGCACCACAGCTATAAAAATGCACACCAACCAATATACATCGAGGCCAGATAAGTCTGGTTCGTCGCCTGCTTGATCAGCTCGTCCACATGTCCCTCCACTCCGAGCGGCACACTTTCCCCAGCCAACAAACCTCTGACCTTCCTCTGGATACTGTCGAGCACGCCTTGAGCAGTCTGAGGGACCACAAAGGCACCCTCTTTCTTTTTCTTTTCCGGCTTCTTCAACAGGTCCAACGTAGGATCGTACACGAAAGCCTCGAGAATCGTCATCAACGTCTCTTCGTGTTGACGAAGCAGTTTCAGAGTGAGTTCCGAGGACTTTCGGAATGGTCCCTCGTATCCATAAATCCCCATTGCATCAACCATATTGTGCGTCAAGCGGAAAGGCACTCGTTCAGGCCTGACGAAGGTGAGACCTTTGTCGAAAAGACAGTTGAAATCGACGTGAAAAGTCCCGCCGTTGCCTTCTTCGAAAAGAATATTCTCACCATGGCGGTCTCCTAGACCGAGAATTGTGCCGACCATAGACATGACTGCACAAGACCGGGTGTAGCGAAGTCTAGCCGCGAACCAGGTCGAAGGCTCAGGAAATTGCTGCACGAACCACTTATGGAATATAGGGGGGAAAGTGCCAAGTACCCTTTCAGTAAAGAATGGAAGCTTCTCCGTTGATTTCGACGCCTCATCGCAAAACGTCTCGATCTCCCGATAGTTTATCTGGACTCCTATCGCCCTGTACAGACCGAGAAGAATATCTCGAAGTGTTTTCAGACCATCAACCCACTCAATGATTCCGCATTCCTCGTTAAGGGGCGTCACAGCGTAGGTCTTGATATACAATTGCCGTCTGCTCGATTCTGCATCTCGCTTCAGAGACCTGTTAATCATGCTATTAAATTCCATAAGTCTTTGATCTTTACGCAGATCATCTTTTGGCTTGCACATGAGACCGTATGTTTTGCCGTCCGATCCACGTGCGGTAAGCTTTCGTGGTTTTTGTAGAGAGCTGAGAACCATCACTTCATCCAAGAATGATGATATGGTAACTACGTCCCGAGAGAATGCTTTGTGGGTTTTGACATTATCGGTGAGCGTTGGAAGGGTTGCGGTCAAGACGCTTTCGACCGGCATGGCCATTGAACTTGGCATGCAGGCCTTGTGAGAAAACCCAAGGTCTCTGGTCAAGTTTGCCCAAATCGTCCGATTGCCTTGGAATTCGCCAGCATTGCAGGCCAAAAGAAGTTGCTCAGCAAGCTTATCGCCGCTCTTGATTATTGCTCTGATATCGAGTGATCCAGGTTCTTTGTTTTTACTGGCACGAAGAGCTTGAAGAATGGTTCCGCCTCTCGTCCTCCTATCCACCTGAGGGGATGCACATACGGCAAGGAGACTCCACAATGCCTGCTGTGGGTGTGCTTGTACGACCTTGAAAATAATGCTCTGGAGGTATTTGTAGACATCGTTGTTTGGATGCGCAATTCTAGCGACAATCTGAGGGAGAGCCGTATAGAATATGTATGCGGGCATTTTTGATATGTATTTCTGGAATCGCCCGTGTAAATGTTCCAGGTGAGTCTTTCGAAGATCGCTAACCTTCTTGATCAATTCTCGACTGTTTCCGTACTTTGGATCTAGAGGTTGATTGACTTGCGTGCCCAAATCGAGCCAGAGAGTAAGGAGTCGCGGCAGTGTTTGATAAACGTACTTCGTCCCAAAGGACAGCGACCTCAAATAGTTCTCAACCACGAGCTTAGCAGTTTCTCCGCAGAGGTACGCTTCGCTATTTAACTCGGGTGCAAGAGCTTTTTCTGATTCGAGTATCTTGTTGTAATGGCGGCCCAGATAATAGTGACCTTTCTCCCAGTTGGTATGTGTCTTTGCCGCTAGTTGATATTGAATCCGCAGAGCATTCGAATGAGTTTGACCTGCACTATCTAGCCATTTAGCAAGTAGCAAATGCGCCCTCGCTGTGAGGAGGTTTTGTTGTTGCTCTCCTGCTTCGGTGCCTGGAAAGCTTGTAGCATTGGCGGTTATGTTGTGGGATATGAATGCGTTATTGTCGATGGCTCCTTGTAGACTTTGGATGGCTTTCCGGTGATGGCCTTCTTTCCACAAGAGTCGTGCATGCTCGATGGTTGCCGATTTATCGCCAAGTTCTGAAGCGTGGAGCACAGCGTTGAAGGACTGATGGATTGCGTTCCCTTTTCTGGCGAGCCGTGCACTCGTGAGCCATGCGGATGCAATGTCACCTTTAGTAAAATTGAGGCTGTAAAGTTAGCAACAATGCCATGCATTGCTAGAATGTAGTCATACCTTGATAACTGCATTGCAGCACGTCTAATACCTAGCAAATATTGCTTGTCGTTGAGATAAGCTCCAATCACTTCCAATCGGCGGCTTAAAGATTCAAGGATATCTGTCCGTTCTGTGGAAGCATCTTTAGCCGTGCCTGCGATCATTTCCAGCTCTGTGAGCACATGAAACTTGAGCATAGAGTCATGGCATGCTGCGATCGAAGAAGTCGTTGACGTTGAGAGAGAACAGGCAATCTGTTCTCGAAGTGACTGGATGGTCGAAGTAAAGAGATCGGTGTCCTTCGTATGCAGTGCCAGCAGAGAACGACCAATGCTAACGTTGAAGTCCTCGCCAGGGGTTTTCGGTATTGAAGACGTGTATTTCTCCAATGCAGCCCATCGACCCGTGGCCCAGGAAGCTTCCGTTGCAAATGGGAGCAGACTAGAGACAGTCTGTTTTGCAGTGTGCATACCTTCAACATAGTTCAGCAGAACATCTAAAGAGAGAATTAGCAGAATTCAAAGTACCCACCGCTGGCCACTCACCGTGTTGCCCAGACTCCTTCAGACACGTCAACAAATTTAATTGAGTGTCAATATTATCAGGATTTTCCGCAAGTTTGATCTCGTACCAACTCTGGGCGGCTGTCCATCGCCCTGCTTTTCTATGTGCAAGGATTTGTTGGTCAATGTCTAGCACATGGAGATGAGCCGAAATTCCTTCGATTCCGTCTGGCTCGTCAATCTGGGTGTAAATTTCTTGCAGACGTTGTAGCAAGGTAGTATTGGTTTCAGAGCTTTTGTCATTCTTTCTCGCATGACGAATGTGTTGCTCCCAGTAAAACAACGCGCGAGAGTACGATTTGCACTCTACGGCACGACGTGATATGACCTCGGGAGGAATCATTTTTATGAGAGCATTGACTCTATCAATGCCGTCCGAGGACGGTGATTGATCGCGAGATTTGCTGTTCTTCGCCTGTCTTTCTTGGACCCAACGTGCGAGGTAGTCCAGGACGCGAAATACCGCCTGCAGAAATCAGCAAAAAGACGTTATATCCTAGATAAATATTTTCTTACCTCAATACACAGTTTAATATCTTCCGTATGTATTTGAGATTCCGCAGAAGGCTGATACTGCAAGATCGCAAGCAGTTCTTGCGCAAGATCCTCTCGATTTTGATCGCTGCCTTCAACAATATTGTTCAAGACCAAGTAAGGAAGGAGAAACCCTGGAATTGACACATCCTTCATTTTGATCGCACGACGGAGCGGAACAAAGATAAGGTCACTAAGAGGACTGCCGGGTTTCTGCAATAGATCCAGTGCCATTGTCCTAATCCAATAGTTATACAGTTTGGTGGGAGGTATCGTCTCGGGGCGAAAGATCGGATACTCGTATGTCACGGGGTCGAGATCTTTCACGGCGTATTTTGAACTGAGAAATGGCGTTAAGGTATCCTGCACGCTTGTCGGCAATGATAGCCATTTTATGTAGTGTAGGTCGGTAGAGCCTTTCACTCCATTCTTGATGATCTGCCCACAAATCTCCTTGAAATTACACTTCTCAAGCAGGTCCTGCATTACGAAGGCGAGAAATCCCTGCAGGACGGTGTCCGTGGCTGAGAGAAACGCAGGAACAAGGCATTCCTCTAAGACGAAGAGAACAAAATCAAGAGTTTCTCCAGAATCATAGAAATTGCTGACCATCACCATCTCACGCTGCTCTCGGACGGATTCGACTCGATTCGAATCAAGGCAGCCGATGAGTCCAATGCACTCTGCAGATAATTGAGCAACGTCGTGCAAATCGTTGAACTTGACACAAGTATCCAGTATTGCTCGAACAAGCTGACCGACGACGGCATCGGGCTGCTCACTAACTGCCGATGCCTGGAGGAAGGATTGATGCTGTCGAAGATAGGCCTTTAGTTCGACCAAAGCTTGGGCAACAACACCTGAATTTTCGTGGCCCACTCTGCGACTGAAAATTTGGAAGGTGTTCCCAATATCTGTGGGTGTTCTCATGTTGCTGAGCTGCTTTTCAACCTTAGCCAGCTGGGGAAACTGCGATAAGGACGGTAGATTGACAAGCATGTTGCGCAAGAGGCGAGCCCGCTTGTCGATCAGATACTGTAGAGTATCTACAACACATTTCCGCGCTGTTTCGTCGAAAGTGTCCCACCTCTGTATAATCGTAGAAAACGTGCTTTCTAGCATAGTTTCCACGTCATCATCTTCCAGGCTGGTAAGCATCGTAGCCCAAGCCGAAAAGGCAGATGTTTGAAGCTCCCTCTGAGCGAAAGCTGATTGCAAGCAGGCACACATCTAATGTAAGTAAGTAGCGACTCCATACTAGAATCAGGGAAGACATACCTGTGGTCGAGCAACCCTTGTGTGCGATTTAGCAACCTTCACTAGCTCCTCCATAGCATTCACGAAACGTTCCTTCTGCTTCGCCGAGTGCGCATCGCGAGAATCGTTTACAACCTCGGATATACGGGTAACAAGGCCTAGAACATGCATTTCAAGGAATGCGCCGACAGGATTGCCCTTCTTTTGATTGCCATCAGTAGAAGGAGCACGGGAAGCAAGGAACTGCAAAGCAACTCGAATCTGTCAAATGTTAGGCGACCCCTTCCATTGGCAACAAGATCACTTACTCGAGATTTCTTGCCCTCATCAGCCTCTCCTGCAGCCTTTAGCAAGCAGAGGGCTGTGGAGGCAGGTTCAACGCGGATCAACAATGAGAGATCACATTCTTTGAAACCTATTACAGCTCTTCTTAAGGTAGCCAACACATAAAGTTCCATATCAGGTACTGGCTGAACAAGCAGAAGAGCCAAGATAGGACACCAATTTATTGGGTCCATGCACATCACTGACGTTTCGGGCGCTCTCCGAGCTTCAGCGATCCGCTTGACTACCACAGCCTGCTGGTTTAAGACTAGCCAGGGCAGTGTATGGGACTGGGTTAGAACGAGGAACTCTGAAACAGACATTCCCAGCAAATCAGCCATCAGCTGAGCAGTCTGAGGCTTAACGAGAAGGTCTTTAACTACTTCAATAGCAACAGTGCCCCAACAGGGGCTGAACAGACGCTCAACAGTGACGTTTCTTGCTTTAGCAAGCCTGAGAATCTATCCAAGTCAGTATGTACATCTCGGCCTTCGGTCAGCAACTTACTTCATTGAAAGACGCCCCAGAAACAAGTGGATTTCTATGGCCCAAGTAAGTAACCAGACTCAAAAGTACAAAATTGAGTTCGTCGTCATCAGCGCTCCTGCCACCGATTTAGTACCTTTTCAGCATGTGTACCATGGAGGCAAACTTACCGTCCCAGCTGCCCCCAAGCAAGAATGCAGGTTTCATGCAAATGGTTGCTCTTTTCCTCAGAAAATGAACGTAAGAACATGAACGTGGTGACTCTGTTCTTCTTTGTCAAGGGTTCCAATGGCGAGCCACGTAAGAATCCAGGCAGAGTGCGACTGTGAAGTATTTCGTCAGAATTGGTAAAATAAGGCACAGGAAGATATTACCCAGCAGCAATGCGTAGCTCTCGGACCGAGCTTTTCAGAGAGCCTAAACACCATTGACCCAGCGGAGACTTCTCCAAGTCAAGAAACTCGGGGTCCTCATAATGCAAAGCGAACTTCTTGAGCATCAACATTGCTAGAACTCGAGGTCGCTTGGCCGTTCCGAAGGCTGGGGACTTGATCAAGTTGCCAAAGATCTGGATTGCTTCAACGCTGATCTCTTGGCACATAGATTCACCTCGCTCAACTTGCTCTGGATTTGGTATGTCCTCGCATAGCGGACATTTTGGGTTAGTGATCGCGTACGTTGTACAAGTGGCCCTCAGGTAACCGGACGCCCCGCAGGGTACGAGGCCAAGAAGTTCAATAGCTTTACACTGATCTTCCTCGTTCAAAGCAGCGAAGCTCGCCCTACATATTTGTTATCAGGAATGATTGAAAGGCTGCACAGAAAACTCACTCAGCGGTTTGTACCCCACCAAATAACGTGTAAAGACTACTTGTAATCCGTTCAAAAAGATGTGGCCCTTCGTCTAACTTCTGTCGTTTGCTCGGTGGTCCATTTTCAGACGGGTCCTTTTGTGGATGTTCGATGCTGAGATCCAAACACTGAAATTCCAAAACGAGGTTCTGGTTTTCGCATTCTCGGACTCCATTCAGATCAAGTCCAGTGGGAACGTCTACTTCGCACGCCCCGCACAGTGCTACGCAGGGAATCTGTCATATTATTAGCAGTGTCTCTCTGAGGGCATGATTTTCTCCACCTTCAGATCATTACCCATCCCGCCAATGGCTGTATTTTCATTGGTGAAGGCTGAGTGAACGATGGGCATCAGATGTAAAGATACTGCTCTGCGCACAGAATCATATTTGTGACAGCCGGCGGCCAGGTTCATGATGCTGCTACAAAGATTGAGTTGAATCGAGCTTTTCGATAGTTGTATGGGGTCACCAAACAAGTCTGCACAGAACATTGACAGCAAATAATATCCCTTTCGCAATAGAGAGGTGGAAAGGGTTTCTCGAAGAGCAGTCAGGAGGGCATGAACGGAACAGAAGGGAAGCAAACAGAAATCGGAACACGATGGGTGCAATGAAGGGTTTCCTCGCCACTTCTTGTGCAACTCGTGTGTCACCAGGAATGAGTCGAGGAGCCAGCCTACGTAATCCTGAAAGGCTGGCGTTGCATCGTAGGAAGCTACGGCGGCCATAGACACATCAACCAGCGTTGACAATACATTCCTAGCATGATCGAGACTTTCCGTAACATCTCGAATGACATAGGTGCAGTCGACTGCGGAGCTCGGGGGACCTTCACTACCTGCAATAAAGGACACAAAGCGGCTCATGTCATCAGAAGGAAGCATGATGTCTACCACCTGGGTGTGAGACAGGATGTTGGGGTTTTGCAAGCGATCCAAGGTGGCTAATTATGGTAAGTCGTGGTGAAAATATCAGTGGGTTAAGCATGAACATACTTGTGACGCTTTCCTTCAGGTAAGTGAAGATGAACGAAGTGAGATTCCAATGCTTTGGAGATCTACCAGCAGCCTGAAACGAGACATAAAAAAAGTCTTTGACCTTTTCTGTCAGGTTTTCACAATGCCGTCGACCGAGCAGTGTCAGAACTCGAGGAAACAGCCACGTCCAGAGAGGTTCTTGGCCCCGGTTTTGCAAGGTGACTCCTGCTGGCAACACATAATCCAATACGCCCGGAAGCTCCCTGACGGCTACTATGAAGATTTCCAGCGCATCCGAAGCCTGACCGACCAGGTGGGCCTGATTCATGAACGGGTCATCAGTGCTCAGTCTCTCCAACACAGCACGTGCAAATACATATATCAGCTTGTGCTTATGGCTCAGCTTCAAGTCGATATCATCGGTTTCATTCGCGTCATGCTCAAGCACCTCGGCCATGAGCCGCTTGAGGTCATCTCGCTCGGCCGGCCGTGAAGGTTCGTTCGTTGTTGACAAGTTGCTGATGAGCTGTGCGGCCATAGTTGACGGAGGAGCGTCGTAGGCCCCCGTGGCCGCGTTTTCAGGGCCATTGAGCCGGGTTTTGGCGGAGGCACTGCGAGATATGGGGGCCATTATGTGTTTGCCATGGTAGGATGGTTGTGTTTTCGTGAGATCAAGACATGAAGTGGGGTGGAAGGGAAGAACGCGTTCGAGAAAGTTTACGCGGTAGCACGTGATCGAAAATTAAAGTGGGGCTTGGCTTCATCAAACCTCTCTTCCGCCAACAAACCCTGCCCACAACCATCCTACGTGCACGATATCTGCAAATCCAAGCTCAGCATGGCAGTCTTCCCCAACAAGAAGTTCCGCTCTGCAGCGGAAGCCAATACAATCGCATCCCGCTACCGTTCCTCCCTCGCCCGCCACCCGTTCCTTCTCTTCGGCCTGCCCTTCATCGTTACAATGGTAGCAGGATCCTTCTTCCTAACACCCGCAACTGCGATACGGTATGAGAAGCACGACAGGAGAGTGCGGAGGATGAGTAAGGAGGAGGAATTGGGTATTGGGAAGGCGGGACGAAGAGTTGACATGAAGGAAGAGTATTATGTGAGTGGCAGAGTCTACCGATGGAATTGGAAACAGGCTGATGAATTGGTACAGAGACTCGCGGCAAAGGATCTGGATGATTGGGAACAGAAGCGAGTTAAGAGACTTCCGGGGGAACATGATGGTGTGATATAATGAGGAACTGGTTGGTCGGTTGGTCGATTCGCGACGAGAGCGGACGAAGATCGAATGACGATATGTCGGGCTGTCCCAGCGCGCATGTCACGTCGGCGAAGAATCAAGGTGGTCAAGGGAGCACACAGCTGTTTCATTGGGAGACTACAGCGAAGCGTGGGCAGCACCAAGTTGACACGCGCGAGTAAGCTGTGGCTAGAAACTCAACTCTACTCCAATTCGGCCGGATGACGGGATTCTTAGACAGAAAGATACGTTATGGCGTATCACTCCTGTGTTAAAGGGCACAAGGCTATTATATAGTCCTCTGCTTGGAAGAAAAGGAAAATTTCAACTCGATCGTTAATTGCTGGCATCACAAATGCCCTTCACCATCTCCATCAACGCCCAAGCCCCAGGATCAGGCAATCTCTGCTCGTCTCCACCAGCACCAACATAGCTCGCTCTCCCAAATTTCGGCTTCAGATCCCGCGTCCCCTCCGCTGCCGTCTCTGCACTCTTCACAGCCTTCCCTAAATCCCTCTCCTTCTCCAACGTTTCCGTAAATGGTAGTAATACATCCATCACCGTCCTGTCACCGACTCTCGCACCAGTGTGCTGTTTCAAGGACTCAACTGCTTGCGTGAGCGATGGAGCGGAGATGTTCATGAGTTCTGTGTCAGAAGTGGCTTTCGATATGTGGGTCCGAAGTGAGGTGGCGAAGGCAGCGAGGAGGATTCCGAAGATGGCTCCGAGAGTGCCTCCCATATCATCCACTGCATTGATGATTGCATGTAATACTGTGAAGACAGATCCAGATTTTGCTGTTCCGTTATCTAGGATTTTGAGAATTGCTGAATCATGGGCTTAGTATCAATATTGCTTTGGATCTGAAGAAAGATAGTACCTTCACTGACACCCTTGACAGCTTCACCACAGTCTCCATCTCCCATCACCATGTCCCATTTTGTCAGATCTGGCTCCGCTGCGATGGCCCGCTCACAAGCTAATCGTATTGTTGCGTCCAAAAGCTTCGGATCAACTAGAACCAAATTTAGCATTTATTCCCCCACCACAAAATCAAGTCTCACCTTTGATATCCTCACTTGCTGAGATATCGGTCTGCTTTTCTATATCCACAACTGGCGTCTCTTTTTGAGCCACTTTCGTCGAGGTGTTTGATAGTACATTTGGCCAGGCTGGTGCCTTCGTTTCGGCCCCAAGCAGTTCAAGCAGTTCCGAGACAGATGTCTTGCTTTCTTTCGCTACGGTTGTTAGATTGCATAATGTGATAGAGAATCCTGGCCCGTTCAGCGATGTTTCAAACACGTCAGAGTATATCTTTGTTGGTCTGATGTCCCATTTCGTTTCTGTGCGCACGTCAGGACTTTGTTTTCGAGATCATGGCCTCTAGCACTGACCTAGTTGGGCTAAAGTCTCTTGAGTCAGTGCCCCGAGCTCGAGATTTGAAAGACCACCGTAATTGTTTATCAAAAGAGCTGTATCGTCGTTCTTATTGAACTTAACAAATGCTCTCTCGGGATCATTTTGATCACAGATAAGTGTCAGAAGCTGTGATATGAGATCTTCGACTGATGGAAACGGCGATATTTTTTGAGCGCCCTGAAGCAGTCAGCATCATCTAGCTCACCAGCAAGGGAGGTCTCACAGGCTCATTATGAATACCAGCACCAATTACACACACGTCATCCCCAATATTCTCATGATTCTGTCTCCCTGGAACATGGCAGTGATCCAATGCAGATCCAATGGAAACCAACTGCTTATTCACAGCCTTCCCAATCTCCACACATCTCTCAAAACTATAGTCTCTCGCTGCTGCTGCACCTAGGATCTTCATGGCTGGACTACTACTCAGTGTCTTCTTCAAGTACTGAAGTTAACTAACTCACTGATGACATTCCCTGCCAGCCCTCTTCGCCCTACCTTCTCACATCTGCTTCTCCCGATACTCACATCATCCGTCGCCGGCAGCACAACACACTTGCCCGCAAACCCGCCAGCCAACGCTCTCTCAGCTGCAAGACCAAAATGCAACTTATCCCCTGTGTAATTCGTGATTAACAGAATCGTGCCCTTCTCACTGGGCACAGCGGCGATGGCCGCAAGGACCTGCTTCATGCTTGGACTAGCAAAGATATCGCCACATGCAACAGCGGAAAGGAGGCCATCTCCAACGTAACCAGACCAGGCTGGCTCGTGACCTGAACCACCGCCGGAGATGAGAGAGACTTGGGAATGGTTGTGGGCATTGTTGAGGACGACCCGTTGGTCTTCGATGAGGGAGAGCGAGGGGTTCGTGGCACAGAGGGCTTTGAGGGCCCGAGGGACGAGAGTATTGACTGCGGTTTCGGGGAAGTAGTGTTTGGCTGACATGATTGATCAAGCTAACAGATACCCAGAAGAAAAGGAATCAAAGACTCAGAAATATATATTCTCAAGTTCTGTGATATCATATGAGATATATTACTGGTGTGCAACGTGATCGGAGCAGCGGAGCTCCTCAAAACTTGCTCGTAGCTTCAACGTCTCATCAATTCTTGACAGGACGAAAGGAATCAAAGTGATCAAGAAGCTTCGGACGAGAGAAAAACAAAGACGCGTTGGGATGAGATTGTTTTATGAAATCTTTTCTTAAAGAATCATTTACCCCTCAACCCCACTTGACCCCCGCAGTCGCGAGTTCGGCAGGCCCAACGCGGCAACCCGAACCAAGACCCCGTTCAGCCGGGGTGCGAAGTGGGGCACACCTGCATCGTGGCAACTTCGACCACTTATCCTCCTGCGTCTCAATATCAATTTCCTCGTGTCCCTGAACCTTAACCCCGCAATTCGTGCAATTCCGCGAGTCACGATAAGTTATTTATTGTCTATGTCGGTTATACGACAGGGGTGCAGAAGATGAGTATCTAAAAACGATGGACCCTCAATGCTACGCTGATGTAAGCTTACTATCCCCCCCTAAACACTTATAGTGGGTCCAACATTCGCCTCACTCTCATGCCACGATTCACACCACTAAAGGCACGTAATCGAGGGTCTATAGCGAATAGCGGCTCTCGAAAGCACCTGATATTTCCTAATTCAGGGATACTGACGAAGTTTTAGTGTGGCGTTACCAAAGGACCCACTCGTAATTATTCAAGGGGTGGGATAGTATCCCCATTGAATACTTACAGGGGTCCAAGGATAACACTGGCTAACTCAAGGGTCTTCAGCGAATAGCGATTCTAGAAAGCACCTGATATTCCTACTTAAGGGATATAAACGAGGTTTCAGAGTGGCGTTACCCAAGGTCCCAATGTAAGTATTCAGGGGTACTAGTCACTAGATCCTAGACATTGCATGACTGAAGCTCTCGAATATTTTGACCGTCTTCTTTGGCAGTTGAACACAAGTTTTCTTTTCTTTGTCCCAAGTAGGGACTTCGGTTATCGAAGGATCAAATCTGACCAATTCTCACCTTCCATTTCTTATCTGCTCCCTCTATCCAAGCGCTTCAAACCTCCGAGGAGCGTATTCAAGTCCCCATTGTCTCGCTCTTCACGTATAGCTTCATTCTCGTGAAACCTGATTGAACCATGCTACGAGTCTTGCAGTCGGTCAAACCTCTTGTGTAACCTGCAAGTCAGAGATCTGCAATCCTACCCGTGGTAACCAACACGCCACCAACACGCCACTTACCTGTTTCTTCTTGCTCATTCCATACAGCTGCTTACGATAAGGATTGGTGCTTTGAGCGAGGCACAGCTTACAGTTGTGCCTCAGTGGTGCAGATTCAAGATTTTAGCTACCTTCCAGAAATGGACAGTCAAGCGGGAGCCCGAGGGAACAATGAGCTCAGATATATCAAGTACTGGAGAGTCAAGTGCTCACCGTCGATGTATTCAAAATAGTGTTGAGAACAATGGAAGAGCAGGAACGTCGTCAATCAGCAGAGAGTATCTTGGAGCGAAGACGGATTCAGAATCGTAATGCTCAGCGAAAGCGTCGTAAGTGATTTCAAGCTAGACTCGCAGTTTACACTGGCTAATGTTTACAATAGGTCAACGATGCGCTGAGATGGAGAGGAAACAAAGAGAAGCGCAGCAGGATCAAGAACGACGAGAGGACTCAACTAGTGAAGAAACGCCTCACCAGCGATGCCGCCAATGCCGATTGCACAATTTCGATTTCCGACATTCCGGTAGTGCCGAAACGATGGCCTCGGCTACTCAGCAACATCACACTGCGAATCTCACGTCTCGAACAGAACCATCAGACAAGGATCAAGAGGCATTGTCGAAATCAATGGCAGACAAACAAGATGAGTTTCTGTCATTGCCTCTGTCACCGTCGAGCCCTACTATGGACTTAAGTCACAATTACTTCGACGAAAACGGGCTATATAATGAGGATATATCTTTGGATCTGGACTTTGCAATACAACAATACTCGGAATCTCATTCCAATGCCTCTGGAGTGACCGAGCCTCCCCGAAAACAACTTTTGCCAACCCCACGGCCACGGACTGCTTCGGAAACTCCCGAGCGACCTCGGCAGCATCCCACGCGAAGATGGAGCTCCACCACGCCTTCTTCAAATCACCCACAAGTCCTAAAACCTGTCTCGCCACTCGCAACGCACAATCACAACACCCCAGCACCAACACCAACTTTCGCCCCATCCCTGACTTCCCCTTCGCCATCTTCGCCTACCAACAACAAAGGCAAAACCCCCCTCCATATCCTCGCCGAACGCGGCTCCTTCAAGGCTGTCTCCCTCCTCCTCGAATCCGCAATCGACATCGACGCCCCAGACTTCTACGGCCGCACAGCCTTGCACCTCGCAGTCCTGAACGGCCACATAGCCGTTGCAGCCAAGCTTTCGAAAGCGGGAGCGGATACAGATATAGTAGACTACAAGGGTGTAGGACCTGTGCACATAGCTGCAGAGATGGAGAACGAGGAGATGATTCTCCTTTTAATGAGAGAAGGTGCTGATTTCGGGGTTGGCATTGGGGAGAGCATTCACAATCAGGGAATTGTATGTTGACATTCAATCCAAATCTCTATCTCTCATGCTTCCAAATCCCCTTCCCCACCTCATCCAACCTAACGCACGTCCCCAGCGTAAACCTAACTTCCACTTGCGTCCCCCTCAGCACCCCCTCCTCGCCCCCATTCCCCGCCAGCACCATTGCGCAATGATGCACATGCTCCTCACTCAATAGTCTTTGATCTATCCAAACATCTCTCTCCCCCTCCCTAACCCTGTTCATTGCCCGCACAGTGGTGGTCCAGGAGTACATACAGTGTGCTAGGTGGTAGACTTGCCACGTATACGCTCTCAACTCATCGATTGCTGAGATCTGAGCGAGTGGGAGAGGGAGAGTGTGGTTTTCGTCGCGGTACCAATCAAATATCCCCGCGCCAGTTAGGTTGGAGAGAATTGTGGAGGGGTCGAGGGAGAGGGAGGCGGAGGTGGAGTTGTAGCATGCTGGCGGTAGCCAGGCGTCGGCCATGATGTCGAGTGTACAGTTTTTTGCGAGGGCTTCGGGACGCGTTGAGCCGCATGTGAGGGTTGAGGGTTCATTGGGCCCGTAGTGGAGTTTGGGGATGTAGGAGGAGATGTGGTGGGATGAGAGGTCGAAATGCAAAGTCAGTGCTGCGGTGGCGGAGATGATGGCGAGGAGGAAGAAGGTTATGAAGGTGCAGCGACAACGGAAGAGGCGGGAGAGCCTACCTCCTCGGGCGGGGAGGTCATGGTGGGGGATTGGGTCCTCATGATCTGAATCTGAGGAATAGCCGTTCGTGAGTTTTTCGTAGTAGAACATTGCATTTGACTGACAGATCCCACGATAGATACGCCAACGAAATGATAATGGTGATAATAGTAAGTGGGTATTTCCGTCATGATGCTTAGCTAACAACCAAGTCTCTAGGCCGACGAGAGTCGATTGTTGGCTGACAGCGCCAAGGCGAGCGATGACGCCCCACCACAACACTGACCTCGCTTCGGAAAGGGGAGAGGCCAAAGATTACCCTCCACCCCAAAGTTGATCTGGAAGCTACCACATTCTGCCGAGACAGCGCAGTGGACGCCAGGAACCTGATTCAGAATGTTCAATTCCAGAAAAGCGAAATATGCTCGTCTCACAGGCACAAACTCAGAATCAAACTTCTCGTCATCGAGCGAGGAGAAGGTGGAGACGATGTTACCACGGATGAGGGAGTCTAGAAGGCCGTGGCCGTCAATGGGCTGCTTTGTGATTCTCAATATTCTGCTTTTGTTAATATCGAGTACGATGTTCATCATGTCTTTACGGCCCCCTTCTCTGCGATACACCGACAAAATCACCGCTCAGTCGAGGAATCACCTTCTCAAACAGATGTCAATACCTTGTAAGCTCTTTGTACACTCTTATATACTACAAATCTAAACACTTCTAGCACCCATACTCGACGAAACCGACATCCGCATCTCCCCAAAACGCATGGACGCCACCCTCCTCCAACGCAACCCGCCCGTAATCTACCGCGAGCCCCCCTCCGACGCCGTCGACATGGCCTGGCAGGCGCTCGTCGACACGCGCCCTGTCCCCCTCTCCCGCTCCCAAGTAGAAGCAATCGGCAAAGACCCTTCTCGTAGCGTCCAAATCCCGCCATCATGGGGCCACGGCAACGAGTCCTACTTCGGACGCATCGACGTATTCCACCAAATCCATTGTCTGGACGCTCTACGGCGAGAGGCGCATTTCGAATACTACTACGGAGAATCGTACCCCAATGTCTGGAACGATACTACTGAATTCCATAGGTTGCATTTGAGTCATTGTGTGTATCTGCTGCTGCAGAATATCATGTGCAATGCGAATACGGATGTTTATACGCATATCTGGACTGACACCCTCGTGCACCCTTTTCCGGATTTCAATATCAATCATCAGTGTAAGGATTTTAGCGCGGTTATGGAGTGGCAGGAGAAGAATGGGTTAGATGAGGAGAGTTTCGTGGCGTTGAAGAGGCCGGAGGGGTATCCGTACATGAAGATGAGTAGGAAGTTTAAGGAGGTCAATGGGTGGGAGTTTGAGAGTGAGGAGGAAAAGGAGGAGTTGGAGGAGCTGCTTGAGAATGCGGATCCGGATGGGGAGATTGCTTAGGTGGCAATTAAGATCCTGCAATGCCGCTTAAATTTCCTGTCAACGTCTTGTGCTTCGAGTTTCTATGGTCAACTAGAACTCAATCTCGAGTCTGCATGTCTGAAGCAGTGAATTATTCTGATTGGTCGGAGTTCACCAAAGTCAGCACTCGGCTCGCTTGTGTCACGACAGGTCATCCTACACTTTCTGACTGCTCACTAGGGAAGCATTCATCCACATAGTGACACGTGAGGTCCGACTCCATGTTCAATCCCTAGCCTGGGTCGAGCAAACTGTTGAACTAAGCTGAGAAAATCACCTTGGAGCATTTTGGGCCAGAGCTTGCCATATCCGTCCAGTAATCCTCATACCTCTACACGATGGCCAATTACCACAAGTCACCAACCTTTACGCGCTCGATTTTCCTCATAGTATTCATCCTAATCACCTTCATCTCCCTCTCATATATCCTCTTCGGCCATTCCACTCGAAACCTCTCACGTCTCTTCTCCTACGCTCCCAAACCAACCGACACACCCTCCCTCGGGACCTCCTTCCAGACTTTCTTCCACGACGCCCTCAACCCCTCAGATCCCGACTATCAATCACTCCTCTCCCAAGCACGACAGGTAATCGCCATAGATGGAAGCAATGGCTTCCTCCGCATGCGTGAGGAGGGAGAGGAGGAAGCAGTAAGCTATGGGGTGTCGATGTTCCATCAGCTGCATTGTGTGGAGATGCTGAGAGCTGTGCTGAGAGGGAAGGGCTACCAGCATGGGGTTAAGGGTAGGAGGGGATTGCAAGCCCCGCCCCATCAGCTTGAGGAGGGTGAGATGTCGGCGGAGGAGCATTTGGAGCATTGTTTGGATTATATTACCCAGGTGAATATAGATATGTTCCTTGAGGTGGGCAAGAAACTGACAATGGAAAGGGCATTATGTGTTCAGCTGATGACACGATTGAGCCGTCTTTTACTGGAAAGTTGAGGACGGGGGAGGAGGTGACGGTGATTGACGGTGTGGGTGTGGGGCACTATTGTAGGAAGGTGGAGGGGTTTCATGCTATTTTGTTGAGGAGTCAAGAGGAGCCGCTGGTGGCTAGACGGCCGGTGAGGAGGGGGGATACTTTGAGGAGTTTGGCGGATATTGAATGAAGTTACCAGTTCTCAACAGAGGTTTCATCTCCACCCCACTTTCTGACGCTTTTTCGAAGCCAGACACTGGAAGAGGTCAGTCGAAATCTCAAAAATAACGGTCGGGTCCGAAGTTTTGTTGTCAAATCAAATTTTCCACGATGAATCAGATGGCTTGGGCCAATGTCAACAAAGCGACCGCATCAAAATCCGAAGGGAGAAAACTTGGAACTCCATTAAACCTACCAAAGTCTCTATCTCAATCCAAACCTGCCTTCTTCCTCGCCTCAGCAGCCTCCTCAGGATGATCCCTCCAATACTTGAAAAACGGATCCCCCGGAAACTTATCATACTGACTCCCCATATCCTCATCAGGCGCCTGATCAAAGCCGGCGGTCCTCAGAATCTCATCCGCGGCCTCCTTACTATCCACCATATAATTCCAGTCACCCGCCGAATTCTCCATCGCCCATTCTTGGATCTTGGTGAAATTGCGACAAGTGTGTGTCGTTGAGAGCTGTGGGATGATGACATTGCGCTTGGGCATGTTGAGGTGCCAGGACACGGGCGAGACGTCGGAGTGGCACATTATTGTTTGCCGGAGGGCGTCGATGCAGTGGTCTGGAGATACTGTCAGGAATGATTTCTTGTCCCTGTCTTCTTAAGTGAACGTACCCCAATGCCGGAACTCGTGACCGTCTCTGTTTATCACCCCGCTCTCATCTTTCAGCTCCTCCAATCCTGGAAATCGCTCGGGATACAACAGCATTCGAAGATCATCGAGACAGTGTAGTTGGTGGAAGACGTCTAATTGAACCAGGTAGTCCTCGGTTCCAGGAATTCGCAACGTGGGATGATGAAGCAGCTTTGCTTCTGATTTCGAGATCTTGGAGACGGCAAGTGCTACAAAGTGTCAGCTACCGCCAGCTCGGATCGTATTGGAAGTATCTTACAATCATACAGATTCTCCCATAGCTTGTCTGTCTCATTGGTGGGAAAGCCCATGTATGGTGTATAGCTGAATAGCGCTGATTCGAACTTTTGCTCTCGGATGTATTCCACAGCTTCATTCGCCGGTGCTTGAGAAATATTAGGGATGGATCTTCAGTGATGTAGGGAATCTCACAGTATACTCCAAGCGTCGGATCTGCGAATGGCTTCCGATGCAGCCTGAATGTGAGACTTGTGCTGACCAGCAGCAACGAAGATATTAAGGCATATAGAGAAACAATGTGAGCACGGGAATAAAACCATCCCTCACTTTGAGCTTTTCTCAACTTCAAGCTCTTGCCAGCTTGTATGAGGCCTTCCTCTTCCCATTCTTCTGACCCATCGCGGGAGACATCCGATGATGAGAGTCGTGAAGCCATGCTGTTTAATTTCGAGACGTCCTCAAGAAACTGGGGGCTCACGAGCGAGTTCTCCTTCAAGCAGAGCTCGAAGGGGCGAGCGGGCTGGCACTAGGCCAAGGATGGTAGGAGGGGGAGGGACTGTTGACAAGTCATCCTACCTCACGATGACTTCGGTCGAATGTCATCACACATCTGCCCCAGACCCTACTCAGTTCCAATACCTTTATTATGGATCACTCCTTAGAAGATCGCACACATCTGCATCCAACCAACATCTACTTCCAACCCAAACAAGCCCAGCCCCACCAAGCATCACCGTCATTATGAAGTTCGCCGCCATCCTCACTATTCTTGCGGCTACCGCCGCTATTGCTGCTCCTGTTGGCGAGTTACCTCCTTGTGAAAAATATGGTCTTTGTGACTAACTTCTTCAAAGCCAAGCCAGAGGCAAACCCCAATCCCATCGCCAAAGCTAGCAACAGCTTCAAGGAGATCTCTCGCCAGTTGTACCTCTCTTGGGGCTTGGTCGTCGGTCCTTAGATGTGTTGAACGTCACTTTGGAGGGCTAGAAGGATTGATGGCAGACCAGAATTGAAGATAGGAGGGTTATTTATGTCGGGCAATGTTGCTAGAATTCTCGAAGAGCCAATATAAACAAAGTGAATTGTGCCCTCCGTTACTTGTTTCCACTCGGTGAAATGCAAAAATCCCCGTGTGCCGAATTCTCATGATTTCACCTTACCCCATTGTTCACACCGAGAAATTTGAAGCAGTTTGCGAACAGGATTCCCCGGACTTTGAAGAAGTGGACAGTTGAAATTCTGGGAGGGGAGAAGACCATAACGCTGAACTTGCGGGACAAGACGCTTGTAAGGATTGGAAAACAAATACAACACTGCAAGTGTCTATTCTGTTATTTCATCTCATATTATTCGCATCATGCTTCCTCCTCCACTCATCCAAACCTCCCTTGCCATCCCATTTCCGACACTGATGCTGGACATCATACCCCAACAGATCATTCTCCGGCGTCGGTCCCTCCAACGCCGAATCCGCAGCACACAGAATCCCCTGCCTGAGGTAGTTGAAGCAATGCTCCGCATGCTTCACGCCACCGAGTAGTTCCTCTGTCGTCGAATGATCCGGTGGGTGTGCCAGTAACGTCATAGCTATGTGCAGCTTCTTCAGACAGTGCAGTTGATGGTGCGCACTAATCATGTAGATGTTTTGCGCGCCTAGAATCACATCGCGGTTGGGGTAAAGGGAGTAGTCCTCTGGGTTCTCGAGGTAAATGAATGCTGTGGTTTCTGTTTGATGCTTAGCCACGAGTAATAACGAGGACTAAGGGTTGATGTACCGTATTTGCTCCACGCTCTCTCCACATCCTCGACTGTTTCGAGTGCGACCATTGACGGGTCATGTTCAAAGGTTTTGATGGTCCATGGAACTATGGTTTCTTAGTATTTCGTCCCTTCGCTTCGAGATTCGAGATACGCACCGGATGGGACTGGCGACTTGATCAGAGAGTCGCTGTCCTCGAAAAGGTGCGAATGCAACAAAAGAGGCAGGCTTTCGAGTAGACAGACAAACAAGAGAACCCAAAATCCAACCTGGTAAAAGATGAAAAATCTCTTGCTAGGAGCTTCTGGCAAGTACAGCAGTTTATCTGCTTTATCCGGGATTGGGCTTTCTTCCGCATTTGTCCTGAACGAGTCTTGGGACACAGAATAATATGTCCAGCTCTCCCACCGTTTGAACGGCCATTTTGGTGCCATTGTTGCTCATATCACAAACGAGACGCTTTCGAGAGTGGCTCCTCAAGGAGCTCAAACGGGTGTGGCTGAACCGAAAATGGGGGTGCTCCCCTAAGCGAGCCTAGCCGAAGCTGGCTGTCCTGTCATCAGAGCGTCATCACACCTGTCAGCAAAGTGGCATCGTGTCATATCCAGCAAGTCTGCGGACCGAACCGAAACCATTACAGTACTCCGCAATCGGGTTCAGGGATACGCACTTCCGCGTCCAAATCAGACCAACTCGCTCGTGATGTAAACCAAACAACATCTCGAAGATACGATGGCCACCTCGAAAGACGTGAAATACTCCAACGGCAAGCCCTCCTCCGACGGGCGCGCCAAATTCCCCTGGGAATACGCCGTCCCGGACACGCCCTTCTGGAACGATCTCCCCTTCACCGTAGCGCGGAATTTTCTCTGCAATTACACCGACTCCGAGATCTCTTCCCTCCCCATTGATCCCGAGAGTTCCTTACCCAAGGAAAAGAAACTCCGGATCCTAGAAGAACTGCTCATCGATCGCCTCATGGCCAAAGATGCTGCCGCAGCACCAAAGACGTTTTATGATGAGGATTATGTGATGTGGGATCGGTTGTGGCTGGGAAGGTTTGATATCCAGCGGGAATTAGGAAGACCGGAGGCAGAGAAAACGATGAGGATGCTGTGTGAACGACGTAGGGATAGGGGGAATTTAAGCCATTTCCATACGCTGGCTGGTATGTTACTGGCTAAAGGAAGCTATGAGGAGGCTGAGAAAATGGAACTCGATGTGAAGGGATGGTTGGAAAGCAAACTTGGGAAGGACTGTCCGCAGGCTTTTGGGGCGTGGAGGATCATGGTGCAGGCTGTTTGGAAGCAGGGAGCTGGGAGGAGGAAGGATGCGGAGCGTTTGATGTGTGAGATGAGTGAGGTGATTGAGGGTATGAGGGGTGGCACGTATGAGATGTATCAAGGAGATGAGAGGGGGTATTTTGAGAGTATGAAAGAGAGTTTGGAGAAGTGGGATAAGGAAGGGATGGGGAAATGAGAAGCTGGGGTTTGAGGATATCTAATCAAAACACAAACCGTAGACCTTGCAGTTAGTGTCTTCATCTCCACTCCACCAGAGATTGTCCATTGTGACGTGCTCGACTGCATGTTCCTCCGTCCAGTCCTGGATTCTGTCGAAATCTCGGCAATAGTGATATGTTCCCAGATCAAACATGAGCCCTTGGCCTGGTTCTGGATTTTCGGGGAAGTATTTGATCAGAACACCTGTATCCGCCCAGCACTGAGAAATCTTGTCAGACAGGCGCATCACTTGAAGGGGGATGTTCTCACCATCACAGCTTGACGCAATCTCTCAAGACACTGGTGCGTTCTTCTCCAGATGAGATCTTTGCTGCCCAAATGGCTTGCGAGATATCTAAAATCCCTCTGGGGACTGTAGGACCATTGCCGGAGAAAGTTGAGGCAGCCTAGTTGGGCAGCATACTCTGGAATCGCGAGCACCGCGTCTGGGTTGTGGGGATCACGAATCCAATCCGGGTCGTCAGAATCGAGAGACTGGCCCAACGCTTCTAGCTTGGACGTTGGAATGGAGATGGGATGCTCTTCAAGCCTGTCAATATATATTCAGAAATAGCATGATTTGATATACGCACTTGGAAGTATTCCGCCCCAAGCATCCTCAATCTCCTGGGTAGGTACGAGACCGAAATATGGCGATTCGGTGAAGAAATCGATGTTGGCGAAGGTTTCGTAGCGGTACTTGATGGCATCCAGCGCTGGAGACCACGAAAAGCTCTGGCGTACACATCGAGCATCGATAGGTTCGAGGCTGATCGCGAGAACCAGTATCAGCGCTGAGACGAGCAGAGTTGCTACGGAGGAGCCAATCCATGGTAGATGTGACTTCAAGGAGTGTGGATATCGCCCTGCCATGACAGTTAATAGTGAAAAGCGCGAAGCTATCGTAATTTCCACTGAAAGGGTCGCCGTCTCTGATGTTCGGATGGTTGAGATGCCAGTATTCTCGCTTGCTGATTGGCTAGCAGTGCTGACGTCCCCCAATGTGTGATGACGGTCATAACGCCAAGGCTCTTTACAAGCTCACTCTGGACCAACTTCTGTATAGCAGCAGTTTGAAAATGCATCGATGCACTTGTCCAGTATGTGATCATGTCAAAGTACGAAAAACTCTCCAACAATGACCGCTGCTCATTGGACATCTCCGAAACTTCGGGAAACTCGACCTCTGGAGACGAGAAGGAAGAAGCAGCTCTCCTCGACGAGCCACTGGACTCTGACGAACAGTATGAGAGGAGAGACATTGTAGAGACCAAAGAGAAATCGCCAGCTAGAATCGCATTTTTCGCCAATCTTGGAATCCTGCTCTGCTCCGTCATCTTTTATGCATATCGATACACAATCGCTCCCTCAGATGCAGCATGCGAGCGAAAGATGTGGGCGTATAGCCCAATGCAGGAAGTAATGGAGTTCGAATGGCGACAATATGATTCGGACATCATCCCACCAAAGTATTTTGGAGAGCCGACTGATGAACGTCGGGCGGTTTGGGAACTGATATATGACCGTATTTTCCCCTGCTTTCCAGAGTTTGACCAGTGCTGAGAAGTGCTTCGTAGAGGGCAATATAGGGTTTCCATATGACAAGCTGGCTATGATAAACAAGTCGGCGGAAGCGTTCGACTGGTGGCGTCTCCCGGCGCCAAATGATGACCAAGTTATTGCGTTTCCGGAAAGTAGGTTACTCGTGCTCCCAGTCCCAGATCGTCTCCCAGACTGACACTTGAATCAGTGACCCATCAGATGCACTGCGTTGCTTTCCTCTGGCTCTTCGAGTATCGAGAGTACTGGGACTACCAGACCTTCATGAACTCAACAGAGTTCATCTTCGAACTCCATGTGAACCACTGCTACTTGACACTTCTGACCATGATCAAGTGCCAAGCAGATGTAACGCCTGTGCTCTTCCAGAAAGATCATTCGGAGATGGGAACGTGGAAGACGCGCGACGCTCCGCATCGGTGCAAGAAATTCGATCAGCTGGCGGAGTGGGAGAGGGAACACAAAGTTTGTAGGTCGAATTGTGTGGAGGAGGACTTTGCGTCGGAGATGACTTCGCATGTGCATGCGAAAGCGGGAGAGAATGGACCTGGATAGCTCGAGTCTTGAAATATCAAGATCAAAGACCCAAGAAGCTAGCAGTATCAGGATAGTTCATTGCCTCCCTCTGTGTGCAATCTCCTCCTTGTCCCGGATGCTGGGGAGCTCCGCCGCAGATTATTACACGTTCCCATCTTCTTCGTCGTATGCCCATCATCGTCCGTCTCGTTCCTCATCAGACCGAGATTCCGTATCCAATGTACCTCGCATCGATGGAGGTTCTGGCGTACCGACTGTCATTCTTGCTGCGAGGAACTGTGAGCAGTGTTTTGCAGATGACAATGACCTTCCTGTTCTGAAAGAATCTGTTATGATGGTCCGTGCACACGGAACGACAATCCAGGCTTGAAAGTCCACATGACAGAAGTCACAGAATTGCATTCATTCCGAAAATAAACGCTGCCAGGCCGCAGCGTTTTTTTCTGCCGGTGCACGTGACCAGCATGTGCCACACGCGAATAGCTATATTCCTCACTGGCATAGGCCATTTGGGAATGGCTATATATTCCCCACTGGCATAGCTTATTTGAAGAATGGCCATATTCCTCACTGGTATAGGCCATTTGGGAATGGCCATATATTCCTCACTGGGAGGTGCCATATGCGAATAGCCATATTCTTTACTAGATAAAAGAATATATTTAGAAAGGCTATATAAAGATTACTAGTAACGGAAGCAAGGAAGCTACTTAATAAGTAATTAATTAAGCATACGGGATTCTTATTAGTTAGCCCTTCCCTACTGCTCAAATTTTCTGAACGAGGGGTAATTTTCTTAAAAACGCTGCCGCTTGCGGCAGCGTTTATTTTACCTCGCGAATATTAAAATCTCGGTCTTCACAGAGCAAAAAAAACGCTGCCGCCAGCGGCAGCGTTTTCAGTTGCGGGGTAAGTAGTAGTTTTTATTATAATTTGAGATAACTCGCCTGCAATAAGGTATTTCTTTAAACGAAGAACGAGAAGCTTCTATTAGTATATTATACTATAACTCTATTAATTTAATTTATAAGAAAAATGCTTGTTATTATCGTACTAATTAATTGAAGGGGCCTTGTGACCGGGCGCACGCTTCACTCGGGCGGTGAGGGATATATGCACTAGCCGTATCTGGGGCGAAGGTGCGGCAGCGTTTTTTTTGCGGTGATAATCTTACATTCCTTCACCGCTTTCTACCCCGCACCCTTCAATTTTTACTCTCTTCACTTCTCTCACCTCACATCAGAATTCCATTTGGATCACACTCTCAAAATGTCTTCTTCGCATGAGCTAGACTTTTCCTTTATAGCTTCTGCTGCTTTAGTAGAGCTAGAATCAACTATAACTTCCCAGAGCCGAAAATGGAGAGCCGCTATTTGGAAGCACTATCGTAAACCCACTGAGAAGGAGAACCAAGCCAATCTTTACTATACTTACTATACCAATTCAACGAGATTACCATATAGCACTTCTCTTTTAGAGAATATAAAGAAGCATATAAAAGTCACCTATAAAATTACTATTAAGCGTACTTTGAGCAAGAACCAAGTAGTAGTCAATTCGTAATTAAAGCAATATTATTACCAAGTTACTAGATCAAGCGAGCAAGAAGAGCTTAATACCGAGATCCTGGAAGCCCATCTGAATACCTCAATTATTACAGAAGCCTTAATTACTCTTATTATCATACGGAATCTGTCCTATACTCTTGTTAAATGGCCAGAGTTCTATACCTTTTACCAAGTGCTTAATCGAGCTATTAAGGGCAAAATTACGACTTCTTATTCAGGAATTACTAACTTAGTCAAAGAAGCTTGGGAGCGGTACCAGGATATCATATAACGAGTTCTCCAGGCTATACTCTCACTTATTTATATCTCTCTTAATATCTGGACCTCTCTAAATTAATTACTTTTACTTATAATCTATAGCCATTTTACTATATATAATAGAAAGTAATAAAAGGCCCTTTTTGCTTTAAAGAAGGTTTCTGGCTATAGCTTAGAGGCTCAAATAGTAATCTTTTGGCTAGTTCTTTAAGATTATAGTATTACTTATAAGCTTGGAGCTATTATAAGTAATAATGCCTCTATAAATAATATTCTTTATTAACTAGTTTAAAAGAAGTTTAAGAATAAGCTTAGCTTGAATTAAAAGGCAAATTATTAGCATATTTACTATTTGGGCTATATTATTAATCTAGTTATATAAGCCTTTTTATTTATGAATTAAATTAGCTTAAAAAGCCTTAATTTATATAATAAGCAGAAGCAAACTAAAGTCTTTAATATAATAGAGGTAATAAGGGCTCAGTTTAGGCTAATAGATTCCTTTAGCCAAATATATAATATTATAGTTTATATTTATAGATTAGCTAGAAAAATAAAGAAGTTTTATATATTTGCAAAAAAACTAATTCTAATAAATAATTATATAAGATAAAATAACTAATATTAGATATTTCATATATTACTTGATTTAAGGCCTATAGTAGAAAGATATTTTTAAAACTATAAGAAGGAGTTTAAAAAGGATATCTTAATTTTCAAAGATTAGAAAAAGCTTTATATAATTAAGGAGTTTCTTAAATCCTTTATATAAGCTACTCTTATTACTAAGAACTTAACTACCCTTAATTCTACTCTCTTTATAATAGATATCTTAATTAAATACTTTTAAGAAAAGAATATAAGTTCTTTTTTTCTTTTATATAACTATATTAATTCTAATAGGCTAAATATTAAAAAAGGAAAGATATAGAAAAAAGAGACTTTCTTTACCGGATTAAGGTAATATATAATATTTTAGATAATTATTATATAAGAACTAATATATTTCTAGTTTATACTATTATATTAATCTTAAATCCTTATAATTATATAAGATATATTAAGATATACTAGCTAAAGAAATAGTTAAAGCCAGTTCTAGCTAAGTATTACGCTTCACCGCTTTACTAGTAAATTTAGCGTCACGTGACGCGATGATGTATGCGGCTGTAGCTAGTATTTAGAACACCAAAGCTCCTGTACTCAGAGCTTCCCTCCTTAGTTTAGAATCCTCGGATTAAGAGCCACTCTACCTGCTTTCCAAGCCCAGAGCCCGGTTTCGTAATACTAAGGTTAAAAAGCTTTAGAAGAGATATAGGGAAAGGGCTATTATTATACCTATTCTATTAGCTTTTTCATATAATAGCTTGTTTTATAAGAAACTAAAACTAGATATATATAATTATATTACTTTATTTCTTATAGTAAGAGCTCTGTAATAGCGGAATTAATATAATAGTCGAGGGCTCAAAGTTTAAAGAATCTTATATATTAGAAAATACTAAGCTATAAAATAAAATAAAAAAGATACCTTAACCTTTAGTATTATTCCGCCCAAGCAATTCCGGCTTAGCTTTATTTTATACCTGTTTCCAATATCCTATCCTTAGTAAATCATGCCCTTATATTAGCTATTACAAACTCGGTCTATAAATTAAAACAAGTTTGAAAACTATAACTTACTAGAATTATATAATTCTAGTAAAAAGGAAACTCTTATATAATAGTACCAGAATATATAGAAGTAATACTAGCTAAGGCTCTTTTTTATAGCTATTAATATTCTCTTAATTCTACTAATAAGTAATAAGCTAGAAAGAGTATTTTTAGGGAAGTATTATATAATAAGCTGGGATAGAATATAGTTAGAGATAAAGATAATTGAGATATAAAAGTACTTAAAGTATTAGAAAAGAAGCGGAATTCTAAATACTTTTCTTAAGACTAGATAGAGAAAAATCAAAAAAGGGCAAATATTAAAAGCTTAATATAATCTATTAGGTATTATATAAAAGCCAGGTAATTATATAATATAATAAGAGTAGTTTTATTTATTTATTTATAATAGAAGAAATACTTTAGCTAGGGTAATATCCAGGCTTTAAAACCCGGCTACTTTATATAATTTAAGGAAGTTTAGGCTATTCTCTACTATTGCCCTCTCCTCTATTATTATTAATATCTCGAGTATTATATTAAGTCGCATAATTATAATAAATATAATTATTGTCGTATGTACGGGTACTAGGGAGCTTAGCTTCGCTTACTCAGCGGCCCCTTTTATTTAGCTAGATCCAGAGGCTCCCTTTAGAGCTTCTTTTAATCAGACAACCACTTATGCAAATCACTGTTCCTTTGCTATTTTGCGATAGTTATGAGCCCGGCGCACTAGCTGCACACCTCTATTAGCAATTAGTAAGCGTTCTAGTAATTGCGGTTTGTTCTCCCACGGTCGTGACCGCCAGAAGGACACGTTTCACCTGGTTTTCTCATCCTTTATTCCTCTCTTCAGAATGGCAGCTCCACCAGTCTCCGATATACGCCTTACTGATCGCAGAAGCTTCCCTGCGTGGTACGCAGAGCTTAAAATCAACTCCACCTTTCGAAACGTATGGTGCGATGCTCCAGAAGCTTCTCACCTGCTCTCCGCAGAGGCCCCCCCCCACCTCTCACGATCGATCAAATGATTGAGCAATCGAATATTGAGCGAAAACACTCCATTGGCGATATGGGATGCGATGGGAGGCCAGAAGCAGAGAAGGGAGCACGACCAAGAGCTCCACGTCCAGCTCGTTTTACGATATCAAGGAAGAATTACTCGTTCAGGCTCAGGAGTACGCTGTCAGAGCAATCGAATTGGTCAATGCAAAGCTCTCGGTATTAGAATATCTGGGATGGGTGGTTCCTTGTACCAGGAAACTGATCCACAGCCTACGGACGAGGAATTGAAGGCCGTACGAGAACGCTTGGCAAAGGGATACGAGAAGCTACGTGGGCAGCTTGTGAGAAGAAGGGTTGGATGAAGAATGGAGGGAAGTTACCAGGGGACTTTGAGTGTTAATGGTGCGTACGATGTGGTTTTCCTGGCTTTGGGCTTGCGGAGCCGTCGGGGCTGGAGGCTAGGCTTTTTGGGACTGAGTGCACTGCCGGAGACGTCTGGGGACGCTCTGCTTCCTACCCCTTTTGGTTCTATTAAGCTTAATGTGAGGCGTTAGGGAATGACGGTTTCTTAGCTCTCAATTAGGGGAGATAGACCACATATACACTCCTTTTGGCTAGGGGGCTCCGTGGGAGTACTTTACTAGCTATTTCCTTTGTATATAGAATTAGAAGCCTCTGGGGGGTGTGTCGTATGTACGGGGTACTAGGGAGCTTAGCTTCGCTTACTCAGCGCCCCTTTTATTTAGCTAGATCCAGAGGCTCCCTTTAGAGCTTCTTTTAATCAGACAACCACTTATGCAAATCACTGTTCCTTGCTATTTTGCGATAATTATTATATACTTTATACTATTCTTCTTCAGAAATCCTTAAGTATTTCTTAAAAATACCTTAACTATTTTAGTAAATAGTATAAGAAATATAAATATTAACTTATCTACTATATTATTTAGTATAGATTATATAAAGTATAAAGAAGTAACTTATATTTATTAAGTCAAGATTATATTAAGAACCTCAGGAAGTAGTGGGATATTAAAGGTACCAGGAGTATAAGGACTCTTAATTATAATATCTGAGAGAGCAGGATTAGTAATATTAAAGGTATTTTGCTATTAAGGACTACTAGTAATAATAGATGGCTCTAGTTTATTACCTTCTATATAAAGGAAGTAATAAATATTATTATAGCTATCTAGGCGAGTTCAGATTACCAGATCTTGCTGAGCTTGCTATTAAGCTGCCATTTTATTGAGCTTGACTAGTATATATATATATATATATGTGTGTATATACGTGAAATAGAGGATATATAGAAAGTATATATAAGTTAGAAAGAGAATTAGGAGCTGAGAGCTTATTTTAAAGGTATCTGAAATTATTAATGACTAAAATGGGAGCATAAATGACTCAGATTAAGCTATATTGCGTCATATGAAGCTGTGATTCACGTAGTTATTTGGTATAGTTCGGACGAAGGTATCAAAATTAGCTGGCGCCTTAGAAATAGGGCAAATACTTACTAAGAATCGATTCCGGAATCGATAGTATCGATACCTTATGATTCTGGCATCGATACCGGAAATTAAGGAATTTTTGCCGAGCCTGCTCTTTTTCTTCTTAATCTTGGCAGTTGACTCTCCCAAAAGCCGCTCGATGTGCTTGAACGCCATATTCAAGCTGCATTTCTCTGATCGATTGTATCGCATTACCGCTTGCATCGGGAGCTGAATCAATGTTCTTCCCACAATCTCGCTACTGTACCTGACTGACATCCTGAATTCAATGTCCGGATCTGCTTCACCAGCAACATCAGGCTGTTTGCCGCACCCGCGGGTTATTGTAGGAGTCGAGAATGGCATCGCCGTATGAAAGCAGGGTGTCGTTGGACTTGATGATCTTGTTGTCGATCATCTATCTTCTGGATACATTTGTCTAAGGATCTCGCACTGCGATTTCTCGGATGGTGGATCGATAGCACATTTGAGACCGCATCTGTCGAGAAAGGCAGAATCGAGGGCGTCAAAGAGGTTTGAGGTGCAGAGGAAGATGACGTTTGGGTATTTCTGCATCCGCTCCAGTCCGGTAAGTAGTGTATTGATAGCTCGAAGGGAGTCTTGAGATTCCCCGTGCAAGATGGAGAATTCTCGAGAGCAGCGATACTCTCAACTTCGTCAATCAGGACGCAAGTGAATCATTTTGGGTCATCTTCGCACACTGACGCGACGTTGTTGAATATCTCGTCTACCTGCTTCGTGCTTTCACTGTAATACTTGAAAAGAAGGGCTGCGGTGTTTATCTGGACTAGATGCGTGCGCTCGTAGGTGGAGCTGAGACGTATTGAAATCTTCTGAGCCAGTCCTTGGGACAGCGATGTCTTCCCTGTTCCTGGGGGGCCTTGAAGCAGAATGAAGCGGCTGAGGTCGGGAATGCACGCTTGGTGCTTGACTATAACGGTGTTAGCTGGAGTTGAATTTACTCGCGATCTTGGCCTTACTGAGGTTCTGCATCATCCAAATTAGATCATCCTTGATGTCACTCTCGAAAACAAGTCTGTATGCCATAAGTATGGCGCATAGTACAGTAGAGGGATCTGGGACATTCACCTGCTGTTATGGAGTCAAGGTAGTGAGGAACAAGGGCAGAAGGTATGAGGGTTCCAACTGTATTATGCAGTAACTAAAACTAAAGAGAGAAGGGAGAGAGAGATATATATAGCGAGCGACTCCTCCTTTAATACTACTTAAGCCCCTATCCCACGCTACTAGCGCATAATCATATGACCCTAATATTATCCCCCCTCCTATACAAGTGCCTTAATTACATTCCAAGGCCCCTCCCTTATTTAAGTTATGGATTTACTAGACTCAAATTAAACTTTTAGCTCTTATTTGTGACGGCGGGATCAAGGCAATGGTCAAGGCTCAAAGATCCGAGAGAATCCCATGTATTGAGAATACTAAGCTAAAGAGAAGAAGGAGAGAGAGAAGGAGAGGGAATAAAAGGAGGGAAATACTATAGTAATATGCAAAAACTCCCTGTTTCCGAGAATTTTAGCCGCATCATGCACTTTTGGTGCACACCCCACCAAAAATTAATGATAATTGACAAAACTCACCCAACAATTGCACCACCACCTTTAGCACTATTCCCATTAGGCAATTTCGACTTTATTCGCAAGTTCCTATCATGGCACGTTTAAAGAGCAAAAAAATCGAGAACCCACTGCCTTTAGTAAATAAAAAATAATACAGAAAACCTATAGCTAAGGCTTCCTTTACTCTAATAGCTTCCAAATAGCCTAAAATCAAGCTTACGAGTACTAGTAGGGCTCTAAAAGAGCCTTCTCCTAATACTAGTACTAGCGGAGCTAATCCCTAAACAGAGCCTATTATTAAAATATTATTATTATTATTTAATAAATCTTTATAGCCCGAACTAAAGACCTATATAGTTACTCTAAACTATTAGATTTACTTGAATTATAAGCTAGTTTATATGAAGTCTTTTTAGAAGGATTTTTTATTAATTTTATATTACGGATACCGATTTTAGAAAGGCTAGATTTAAATAAAGGCTAAGGAAGTAATAGAGATAAATAAGGAAATTAAATCTAAAAAGAAATAAAAAGTATTATATAAAGCTTTAAGCTATTAATAGATTTTCTATATTAAAAATAAGAATAGCTTTAAAAGATTCGAATTTATAATAGTTTCTAGGAATTCTAAAGGCATTAATTATATTATTAAAGCCCGATTTATTACTAAAGGAAATCCCGAAAGTAAAAAAGAAATATTATATTAAAGCTTTTCTTTTTTAAAACTAAGTTAATTTAAAGATATTTCAGAACCTTAATATTAAAGTTAATTTCCTTTCTTTTCTCTAAAATAATAATAATTTTAATAAAATAAATAAATTAATTAATTAAATTTTATAAAATAATTATAAAGTTCTTTTTTGTAAGCCTTTTATAAGCAGGCCAAATAAAATAATACCGACTTTATAATAGAGAATAAATTACTATTATATTATAAATAATTTATAATATCTAGTAAATAGTTATATATAAATTTAATTTATAAAGCTTATAACTAAATCTCTATAATATATTCTAGTAAAAATAAAATATATAAGCTACTATAGCTATAGTATTACTAAAAGAATATATAATATAATATTATTTAATATATTTATAATTACTAATTATATAAATAAATAAATATATTAAAAAATAAAACCTTTAATTTATTTTATTTTTTACTAGTTTCGAATTATTTATAATAATATATTATAATAGATTTCAAATTAATATTTAGTTCGAAATTTGGCTATAATATTATATATATTATAATTAATTAATTAAGTAAATAAGCTATTTCTATATTTTATTATAAGATAATTATAATAGAAAATATAATAAAAATATATCTCTAAATTATTTATTATTATTATAGCTCTTTAGTTTCTATTATTTCTAATTATAATCTGTAATTTATATTAGTATTTTAAAAGAAATTTAATAAAATTCTAAATATAAAACTAAAGTTATTAATAATATATTACTATTAGTTTACTAGTAATATATAGTACTATTATATAAATATAGAAATACTATTTATATAACGTTAATAAAGTTATTATTTTTCAGAAATAGAAAGTATAATATTATAGTATTAATATATAATTCCTAAATCTACTAAGTCTAATAAGATCTAGTTTACTAGTTAAATTATTTATAAAATATAAAGTTATATAATTATATTTCGTATTTTATATCTTATTATTTATATCTTATATCTCGTATTTTATAATTATATATATAACTTCTAAAAGAATAACTATATTAATATTAGAACCTTTTTAAAAAACGCGAAAAATAGTACTTTTCTCTAATTATATATAAATTCCCTAATTTAGTCTAATACTAGATTTCTCAAATATTTTATATATTTATATTACTTTTAAGGTTTTAGTTATATATTAAAGACTATAGCCTTTTATATATAACTTTTCCTTTTATAATATTCTTTTATTCTATATATCTATTTCTTGCTTTATTTATATTTAATTTATTTCTCTATATCTAATTATATAGTATTTATATTAATTAAATATTTAAAAGTATTTATTAGTTTTAATTTCGTTATAGAATTAGTAAAATTCGAATTCTTTTTAATTTATTTAACTTCTATAATCTCTTATTATTTATATATTTAGTAGAAATATATTATATTAATTATTAGATACTTCTTTTAAATAGTTTCTAATATAATAAGGCATTTATATAATAACTTCGAATTTATATAAATTACTAATAATAGTTCTATTTCTAGTATTTTATTAATTATAGATTTAACTAAAGCGCCTATATTAAAGCTATAAGCTATATTATAAAGTTCTAAAGCTAGAATATTTCTAGTAACTTTCTTATATTTAGTAAAGAACTAATAAATAATATTAGTATATCTAGTTCTATTTACTAGAACTAGAATATATTCGATTTAGAAAAAAAGATTTCTATTATTTATAAATAAAGCATTTATAAAAATAATTAAATATAAGATCTTCTTTACTAGCTTTATAAATCTTAGTTTTCTAATAATATTCTTAATTTATTATTAAATATATTTATTAAGTACTTTTATATTAGTTTCTAAAGATTTAATAACTTAAATAATAATTAATAAATTATATAAAGCTTCTAGTTAATAGATTAATATAATATATACTTCTCTAGTATATTAGGTAATATATTAGTCTTTAATAAAAAGATTTTAATAAATAATACCTTTATTATTTATAATAGTAGTATTTTTTATAGAAATAGTTTAAAGGTTTTTATATTAGTATGTTTATATAAAAGTAATTCTAGTAATATTTATATAAATAATACTTCTATTAAACTTAAGATTATAATTAGAAATAAAGTATTTATACTTTTTAGTTAAAAACTTAATCTTTTAAAGCTTTAATTACTTTGCTTTTATAAAATTATTAGTTCTAATAAATAAAGTATTATTAGTTTAAAAGCTAATAATTTCGAAGAATTACTTACTATAAAGAAAATAAGAATTATAAGTTAATTATTCTATAAAAAGCTTATTAATATAATAGAAATAATAAGTTTTAAACTAATAGTTTCTAGTTTCTAATATACTATATAATAGTTTTATAACCTTTAAAATAGAATTATTTTTTAGATTTAGCTTTTTAGTAAGTTTATAAAATAAATTAATATAAAAATTATTAATTAAATATAAGCTTATAAGATATTATATAAATATAATTCTATAGTATTTATTATTATAATAGTAATACTAAGAATAATTCTCTGGCTAATATATTAAATAGTAAGTAATTATATTAATATTATATATTTCTTACTATTATTATAAGCTTAAATAACTAGTTTTAATTTCTTAAACTCTCTTTTTATATTCTTATTTTTGATCTTACTAATAAACCGGAAATTAAAAATATATATCTTTTTTAATATCTGAAATCTAGAAATAATTTCAAATATATTTTTTTCTAAAAGGCTAGTAATTTTAATTTAACGAAAATTCTTATATAGGTTATTATCTTATAGAAATACTATAATATCCGGATTCTTATAAGAATATCCTTTATTATACTTTAATAAAATAATAGAAATAGTAAAAGAAATTATATTTGTATTACTTTTAGCTTTATTATAAAATTCAAAAATAGTTTTAGGTTCGAAACTATTAGTAATAACTTTAATATCCTTTATATAAAAGAACTTTATAAAAGTTAAATAGAAAGTAATATTACTATATAATAAAGCTAGTATATAATTCTTTCTATTAATAGCTACTAGCTTATATAGCCTATTTTAATTACTAGATTAACTAGTATTTCTTTTATATTATATAAAAATATTCGAATTTAAGAAAAGTTTATAGATATTAGTAATACTAGAACTATTTCAGGTATTTTAGGACATTTATAATCTGGTATTTAGTTTAAAGCTTTTGAATTTCTACTATTATTTTTTTAAATACTATTAATTACTATAATATAATTAATAATAAAATATTATATTTAATTATTTAAAGTAAAATACTATAAATTAAAAGAATTAAAATAATATTATTAGGTTTAGCGGAATTATTAATAGTCTTAAAAGCTATTTAAAATATAATATCATTATTAATTCTATTAATTTCAGCTATAATAATAAAGTAAATATATTAAATTAGGCTATAATAATATTCTATAATTCTAATAAAATTATAAGCTTTTATAGAAATAATTTTAATTTTGGTTTTTATAATATTTATAAATTAAATAAACTTCTTATTAGTAAACTACTTTCTAATATCTATTATAATCTAATTAAAAGAGCCTAAATAGGTATTAATTTAATACTATTTTAGGATATTTCAAATATATAATATACTAATATTTTAAAGCTATTAGCCGGCTTAATATCGAGTACCTTTATTAATAATATAAAATATAAGCTTATTAGAAATATAGAAAATATTAATAATAATAAAGTAATTAAAGCTAATATTATTTCTTAGATTAAACTTAAATTATTCCGGTAATTATTCGAATTTCTAGTATTATTTATAGTATTTTATAAAGTATTTAAAGAGTTTTATATTAATATTATAGCCTGCTTATTCTAGTATATTTCGGAGCTTATTAATAAATAAATAATTAAAATAGTAATATAAATATTATAATTTAATCTTTATAAAAAAGCAGGAATTATAAATAAAGAATTCGGAAATAAAGCTTTATAGAATAGTATTTTAAAACAGGAAAAAATATCTAAAATATTATATTATAAATATAAAGCATCTAGTAAAAATAATGAAATAATTAATAAGATTATTAAAATAAATTCCTAGCTTATTTATATTAGCTAAACTAAATAGAAATAAAGTCTTTATAAATATAATATAGAATTATACTTGCCTAATTAGTATTTTTACTATTATAAATCTAATAAAAGATATAGATTTAATACTAAACTAGATATTAACTTAATCTTTAATAGTTTTATTAAGTTTATTATTATTATTAGTTTATTATAAAGCTTGAAATTAGTTATAACTAGTAATTAAAAATCTGAAGGCTCTAGTATTAATTATAATTCTATAAAAGTAATAAGTATTATATCTTAATATACTATTAATTATAAATATTTAGATATCTTTTATTTATTTAATAAATTCTAAAATATAGTTTTTATTTATTATCTAATATATAAAAGAAAGAGAAATAAGGTTATTTATAAGAATATTAATTATAGAAATAATAGAAATAGAAGCTATAAAAGTAGCTAGAAAACTCTTAATAGAAATAAAATAGAAATTAGAATAATATTTCTTTTCTTTATTTATTTTTACTAATAAGGCTTTAAAAGTATTATTTACTAATTCGTTTTTACTATTCTTATTATTATTATTTTCTTTAAATTCAATAATATATTATATATAAATACTATTAAAATATTTATTAAAATTACAAATATTTCGGGATCTAAACTAATAAATATTTCTGTTCTTAAATTAAGCCTTTTTAGCCTTTTATTCTTTTAATATATACTTTTATAAATAGTATTCGAGTCTCTTATATATAAAATATAACTTTAGGATATAATTATTATAATTATAAAACTTAAAATAATTATTATAGGTTCCGAAATTATAACTAGATTTATATTAATAATTTTCGAATAAATAATAACTTAAAGAGTTTTAAGAATAATATTATTAATTAGTAAAATAAGTTATTTTAGTAATAATTTATTACTTCTTTTTATAAGTAGTAATAAATAATTAGAGTTTATTAATAAGCTAGTCGAGTTTATTAGAAAAGTCCGAAATTATATATTAATATATTAGTAAGCTTTAATAAAAAGTAATAAGGCTATATTATAATTTATATAGATTATTAATTAGTATTTAAACAAATTCGAATATTGTTTTTTTAGAATCTTTTATTATTATAATTACTAAAGTAATAGTATTCTATTTATCTAAATTTTAATAATAGAAATTAAGGCTTTTAAAAAAGCTATAAATATTTATATAAGCCTTTTTATATATATAGCTTAAGAGCTAGTTATTATAAAAGTAGTTTTATATTAGTTCCTTTAATATAATAGAAAAAGCTTTTATTAGTATTTTTTTAAAAGCTTTATATATTAATAAATATTAAGGAAAATAATAAATTTATAATTAAAACTACTATTAGTTCTATTATATTTCTATATTTTGAAATATATTTTTATTATTTCTCTAATAAGCTTTCTAGTAATAATAATAAATATTAATTAATAGAAGTTTAGATTTAATAGTAATACTAGTAATAATAAAAATAAAAGTAATAAATAGTTTTAATTTCTTTATATTTAGTTTTATTTAAAATAAAATAAACTAATATAATAGGTTTCTAAAAAAGATTTATTTTAATTAAACTATTATTAATAATATTAGTTTTATTTTATATATTTTTTGTTTTCTTTTAAATAAAATTAATAAAGAATAATATAATAGTAAAGTTTTTATAATTCTATTTAATATAAATACTATTATATTAAAATTAGATTTAAAGATTTTATATAAATATATAATTAATTAAATTATATATTATAGTATTAAAGTTTTTAAAATTATTTTAGAATAGGTTTTATAGATTATTATTATTATTCTTATATAAGATATATTAATATATTTTAGTAATTAAATATTTCTAAAGATTAGCCTTTATTATAATTACTAGATTAATATTATTTTCTTATTTCTTAATTAGTTTCTTTCCTTTATTAGTATTTATATTAAACCGAATTCAGATTTTTTCTAATATATATATATAGTTTATAGTAAAAGAGATTTAAAAATAAGATAGTTTATAGTAGATTTATAGAAAGAATTTAATAGTAAAGATATTTAGATATTAGATATTTAGATATTAGATATTTAGATATTAGATATTTAGATATTAGATATTTAGATATTAGATATTTAGATATTAGATATTTAGATATTAGATATTTAGATATTAGATATTTAGATATTAGATATTTAGATATTAGATATTTAGATATTAGATATTTAAATATTTAGAGATATTAAAGATATTAAAGTAAATATTTCATTTTTAAATATTTCGTTTATAATAAGAAATTTAGAAAGTGAAATATTATAATTCCAGAAGAATCTAAAGCTTAAAGAACTCGATTTAATAATAAAATCGAAGTAGTAATTAAAAAGCTTTAAAGATATATATAAGATATATATTCTAGAAAAAAGATTTTATAAATATAGGTATTATATAAATAGAAAAAATAGTTTCTAAAAAAGTAGTTTTAGAATTAAAAGAAATTAGTTTTAAAAAATAATAAAAGTTAATTAAATAGATAATTAAATAGCTAACTATTTATTAATTAGTAAAATCTAGATATCTTTTTATAAGCTATTAAATACTTTTATAAAATTAATAAATAGTTTTCTTCTTTAATATAAAATAGACTAGATTTATTTTAGGCTATTAAATATTTTTAAAACTAATTAAAAATCTTTTCTAATTTATATATATAAATAAATCTTAATAATAAGCTATTAGATTCTTTTAATTTATATATTTACTAATTAGTATTAGTTTACTAGTAATATATAATATTATTATATAAATATAGAAATATTATTTATATAAGATTAGTAAAGTTATTATTTTTTAAAAATGGAAAATATAATATTATAATATTAATATATAATTCCTAAATCTATTAAGCCTAATAGAATCTAGTTTACTAGTCGAGTTATTTATAAGATATAAAATTATATAACTATATTTTATTACTTATATTTTATATTTTATATTTTATAATTATATATATAATTTCTAAAGAAATAATTATATTAATAATTATTTATAAACTAATAATAAATAAAAATTATAAACTAATATATTAATTAATAATTAATTATATTTAATTTATTTTCTTATATAGCTTTATTAATATATTTTTATATAAATTCCTTAATAATAAGCTTTTATAAATTTCCTTTAACTAATTAATTCTAATAACTATATTTTAAAATAAATTAAATATAATAAAGGCTTAATAAATTACTAAATAAATAGAGAATATTATATAGAAAAATAAGAAAATAAAGAAATATACTAATATTAAATATTATTTTATAGACTTTAAAATAAGAAATAAAATATATATATTAATAAAGAAATAGAAGATATAATATTTTAGCTATAAGCTAGATTACTAAATAGCCGGGCTTTATTTAATCTTATATTAAATTAGTAATTTCTATAAAATTAAATTATTTGAAAATATTGAGATTTATAATATATTTTCTTCTAACTATTTATATAAGGCTATTAATAATTTACTATCTAGCTAAAAAAAAAATTACTATTATTTATTAATTTAAGTTATAATAAACTATAAATATAAAATATAAAATATTCTAATATTAAAAATAAAGTAAAATAAGCTTTTATATAAGATTAGTTAGATTAGATATAATAAAGATTTTAATTAATATTTGGCTTTTAATTTAAAGTACTTTTTCTATAAGCTATAAAACTATTATTTGGCTAATTAATAATAATTAGATTTACTAAAGAAACTAGTTAAATAGATATAAGCTTAAAATAATAAAATAGAGAACCATAATAATTTAAATAATAATTTTATAATATTTATTTATTTAAAAATAAGCTTTTTTTTTAAAAAAAAAATATTATAATTCTATATTTTATTTAATATAATATCTAAATATTTAAATATTTATAATTATTTAATAATTATATATAATATAGTTATATTTTAGGAAATTTAGAATATTAAGCCCTATTAAATTAAGTATTATAAATATAAGATTTAGGGTTTAGAAAATATAATTAGACTATTTTTATTTTAATAATTTAAAGCTAAAAAGAAAAAAGAATTTTAAAGAAGCTTCGAATCTAAATAATTATAAACTATATATAGGCTTATATATTAGCTTAAGCTCAGGGTTATATATAACTATTAGGTAATTATAAATACTATATTTAGATATTAAATATTTTATTAGTTCTAGTCTAACTCTTATTAGTATTATATATTATAATAACTATAATATTATTTCTTTTCTTAAAATAAGCTTATTTTCGAGCTTTGAAAATTCCTATTAAATTCTTAAGTTATAGGTTATATATTAAAAGCTAGAGGTCTTTTATATATAATTTAAAGAATTTCTATTTATATTATATAATTCTAGTAATATATTATTCTTAATATAATTTAATTAATAAAAAAGATTCTGAAATAATTCTAGCTATTCTGGATTCTTATTATAAAAACTCTAAAAAGCTAAAATACTATTATTTAATAAAAATATAAGATATTATTTCGGATTTAAATTTTATTCTTTTTACTAGATTTAGTATTTTAGCTTCTTATAAAATAGTTTTACTACTAGTATTTCTTGAATTTTATTTTTTATTTTCCTGTTTTATAATTCTAATAATAGAGATTTCGGATTTATTTATTCGAGAAAAAATTACCTAAATCTTTATATAGCTTTTTTATATAAAATACTAGATATATTCTTATTAATTATAGTAATTTGAGCCTAAAGAAATACTCTATTTATTCTAGAATTTTATATATAGTCTTTTTATTTAATAGGCTAGCTTATAGCTTAAATAATTATTTTTCTAATATTTAATAATAATTTATATTATTTTTCTATTTTAAAATCTATTAGTTAATAGTATTTATTAGTTTAAATAATATAATATTCTTATATTTATATTATATTCTCTTATATCTTTTATTATAATTTATAAAGCTATATTATTAGGGCTTTTATTTCTTATTTATTTGGGGGTTTTTTTGAAATATTTAATTATATTTAGGTTTCCTAATTAAATAATATTCGTAATTAATAGCCTTTTTCTATAAGAAATAGAAATTAGCCTATAGTTTTATAAACTAGAACTATTTACTAGTAATTAATTATTACTATTTATTTATTCTAATTATTCTAATAGTAATTTATATAAGAATATAGCTATTAGTTAAAATACTAGTTAATAATCTTTATTTAGCTATTAGTTTAGAAATAATTAATAATTAATAACTTGAATTTTATACTAATATATTTATAGAGCTTGCTTTAGAAATCTAATATAAACTAGAGTTCTTAATTAGATATTATAGTTTCTAAAATACTAATTTAATAAATTATATAAATAAGGAAAATAAATATTAATTATTTAGCTATAATTATATTTTAAATAAGAATTATAATAGAATACTTATTTAAATAATTAATAAAAATTACTAGATATAATTAGAAACTAATAATAAATATAAGAAATATAAAATTATTAATAGATATAATAATTATTTCTATACTAATTAATATTTATTTCCTGGCTTAACTAGTAATAGTAGGCCTAAAAAAGCTATTAAAGCTTGATTTTTCCTAAATATCCTATTAGAAACTATATATATATCTTCTAAATAAGAATAATATATAAAAATATCTTAAATATTATTATATTATAAAAAAAAGCTATTTTATAATATCTAAATGCCTTTTTTTTATTTCTTGCTTTATTTTATAGCTTTTCTAATTCTAGTAATTCTCGGTTTTTACTTAATAGCTTATTTATAAGCTAGATATTATTATACTAGATATTTTTTTAAATCGAATTTACTAAAGCCTTAATTAGAACTAACTAGAGATCTCGTATAATATTATTATTAATCTTTTATTATAAGAGGAAAATTTGAGTTTAATAGGCTACTATTACTTTATTCTAGATAATTATATTCTTATATTTCTTATTTAGAATATCTATTTATTTATTTGATTTATTTATCTAATAAACTTATTTTACTAAAAGCTTTTTTATAATTATAAAGTATTTAAGAACTTAATAATCTAAATAAATTATAAAAAATATCTTTTATAAGCCTTTTAGCTCTATTTACTATTTAGTATAATAAATATATATAATAATATATAAATAAATATCAGATATTATAAATCTAGTTTCCTATTTTAGATAAAGCTTATAATTAGAATTATATAAATTATATAGAATTATATTTCCTAGTTAAATAAAATACTTTATAGGCTTGGCTAAATACTAGAAAATATATAGGAAAACGCTTCTAGCTTTAGAAAAAGGTATTAATTAGTCTTTTATTAGAATTAATTCTTGGAATTAGTTATACTTATAAGTATTACTCTATAGCTTACTTACCTTAACTATTTATATATTACTTTACTATTATATATCTTATATTCTAATTAATCTAACTTTCGGGAAATAGTTTATTATAAGATAATTAAGCTATTAATAAATAAAACTATTAATAGCTAGAGTATTAACTAGAAGAAGCACTTTTATTATTATTAGGGTAACTTAATTAGGTATTTAGAAAAGTATCTAGTTAGGTACTTTTTATACTATCTAATTAGGAAAAGGAAGCGGAATTCAGATATTTCCAGAACTAGCTAGTAGAATAATAATAATAGAGAAATTAGTAGTAGCTTACTATTATATTACTAAATTAGAAATAGAAATATAATAGAGAAAGAATCTAGAGAAGCTAGAAGCTTAGATTTATTATCTTAAAAATATTTAAATATTTAGTATAGAACCTATTATATTTCTAGTAATACCCTTAAGTTTAGAGAGCTTTAAAAACCCGAGAATTATTTATTTACTAGGAAAAGAATATTAAAGAAGTCTAGAACTTCTTTTACTAGATAAAATTAAAGTAATATAAAAATAATAGAATTATTTAGGCTACTAATATAATAAAAGTTATATATTATACTTTCTGTTTTAAGAATATAGCTAGAGATATCTAGAAGTACAAAAAGTAATTAGTAGATATTAATACTATAAATTAGGAGACTTTTATTAAGTTTATAAAGAATTCTATTTTAAATCTAGAGAATTATAGTAATAATATTCTTACTAAGTTTAAAAATACTAAATAATAACTAGGCTAAAGTATTTAAAGCTTTATATTTTATTTAGATAGTTTATTAAATAATTTAGAATATATAGGTTTATTATAAGAATAAAATAATTTATTTAGTAGCTTAAAATAAAAGATTCGGAATAAGATTAATTATTAAAGAAATATTTTACGAGAAAAAAAAAAGCTTATTTTTATAGCTATAAGAATTAAGAATAATTTAAATCTATTTATTTAATAGAAATATAATAATAAACTAATAAAATAATAAAAGAAAAAAAATAGAAAAAAAGAAAAAGAAAATAATAAAAGAAAATAAAAAAGAAATATATTTCTATTATAAGATTTATAAAACCGGAATAATAAAGATATAGTAATAGAATCTAATATAGTATTTATATTAGAATTTATAAGACCGGATATAATTTGCTTTATTTACTAGAAAAAGAATTACTATACTATTACTTATCTAAATTAGGGGAAACTAATTTATTATAATTATAATAAATCTGGCTATAAAATATATAAATACCTAGAATTAAAGAAATTAGAAAACGGATATATTTTATAATAATTATATTCGTTTCTATTATAGAAAATAAAGTCCCTAAAATAAGAATAGTAATTAAAATTATTATTAAAATAAGAAAAAATAAGTAAAGAATTAGAGTATTAGTTAATTTAGGTATAAAGGCTAATTATATAAAGAGAAAATTAGTTTTAGATATAGGTATTCTATTAATATTAAAAGTAATTCCCTTATTTTTATTAGAGAAAAAAAGAATCTATTTATATAAAGATTATATTTTTGAAATTACTATTAAGAATATACTAGGGAACTAAAAAAAAAGACTAATATATACTTTATATTATATAATTTTAATCTAAATTATATTAATATAATACTTGAATTTCTATAGCTTTATTAAATTAATTTTCTAATTTTCTTTAGAAAAGTAATATAAAGATACTAGATTTAATTATAAAAAATTAAAGTTCTAAATACTAGAAAGTTTACTAAAGTAATAAAGTATAAAGTATATGTTTTTCTATTAATTACTTATTTTATAATAAATAACTAAAGAATTATTATTATTATTATAAATAAAATAATTATATTTCTTAAGAAATATTAGAATCTTTTCCGAGTATTCTTTATAGAAGCTATAAGTATATTATCTAACTACTATATAATAAAGTATTATATAGATCTAAAACTAGAGTTCTAATTACTATATAGTTTTATATATATTTTATTAGAAAAAGAGCTTAATATTTTTCAGGAATATCTTAATACTAACTTAGAAAAGAAATAGATTTATTATTTTATTAGCCTAGCTAGTATTCTAATTATATTTATTTTAAAGAAAAAAAGCGGCCTATATTTATATATTAATTATCGGGATTTAAATAAGATTACTATTAAAAACCAAATACTATTATTACTTATTAGTAAAATAATAAATAGGCTTTATAAAATAAAAATATATATAAAGCTAAACTTAAAAAATACTTATTATTAGTTATAAATATAAGAGAATAATAAATAGAAAATAGTGTTTTAAATATATTATAAATATTTTAAATATTATATTATATCTTTTAAATTATTTAATACTCTAGTAATATTTCAGGTATATATTAATTATATACTAATAGGCCTTATAAATATTATTTATATAATTTATCTAAATAATATTTTAATTTATTTAAAGAATCCAGAATAATATATATTTAAATAGTTATAATAATACTAACTCTTTATAAACTTAGTAAAATACAAGTTTAATATAAAGAAAATAAAGTTTCTGGAATTTATAATTAGTTCAAATAATATAGAAATAGAAGCTAGCCGGGTTATAGCTATTAGAAAATAGCTAGTTCTAAAAAATAATATTTGAAAAGTTCAAGTATTTCTGGATTTTATTAATTTTTATTAGAGGTTTATCTATAAATACTTTAGGATAATAAAAGAATTAACTAATTTATTAAAAACTAATAAAAATTAATAATATTATTTTAGCTAAATAAATAAAACAAATAAGGCTTTTAGAGAACTATAAATTATATTTATAATAATATTAATTCTTTATTATTTTAACTTAGTCTTAAAAGTTTATATAAAAACAAATACTTTAGGATTTATAATTATAGATATAATTTTCTAGCTTTTTAGTAAAAAAGTAAAAGCTAAGTAATATTTTATTACTTTTTACTTAAAGAAAATAACTATAATTAAGAATAGATATAAGATATATAATTCTAAATTCTTAGTTATTATTCTAATATTTTATATTTAATAATAGTATCTAGTATATTATTATTATTAAAATAGATTATAATAATTTAAAATACTTTATAACTAAAAAAAAACTAAATAGTTAATAGATAAAATAAATAAAAAAGCTAGCTATTTTTAACTTTATTTTAAAGTACTAGCTAAGATATAATAACTTTACTAATAGGCTATTAAGAAAACCAGATCTTATAATAAGTATAAATAAAAATACTTTATTATTTATATTTTATAATAAGTTATAAAATATAAAATAAAGAGCCCTATAAGTAATAGTAATAAGATACTATATTATTTCTATAATAATATAATATAAGATTTAGGAAAAAGGAAATAGGTATTTTTTAATTAGTAAAATACTAAAAAATTCCAAAAAAGTCTATTTTAATAATAAAATAATATTAAAAATATTATTATTTAAGCCTATTACTAATATAGCTAGTTATAAATAATATATAAGAAAAGTAAAAAGATATTATTTAAACTATTATTATAATACTAAAGGCTTAATTTATTAGTATAATACTAATAATATAAATAGTTCTTAAAAGAAATCTTTATTAAAAATATTAAAACTTAGAAACTTAATATATCTGAATTACTAAGATATTAAGGCGCTATTTATATACTAAATAAGCTAGCTTTTAAAAAAATTACTATAAGCTAATTATAATAATCCTATAAATAAGTATTTTAGTACTAGTAAAATACTAAAAAATTTCTAGAAAAAGTATTTCTAATAAAATATAAGAAAAAAAATTATAAAAAACTATATTAGAACTTACTTTATATATTAATAAACTAAAATAAAAAGATATCTATTATATAATATATTTAATTTGTTCTTTTTCTTTTCTAAGCTATAATAAGAAATTACTATAAACTTTATTATAGAATTACCTTTTTCTAGATTTTATAATAAAATATATAATTCTATATTTATTATTATTAATAGATATATAAAAATAATATAATATATTCTAATTACTAAAGAGATCTCGGCTCCTGAATTAATAAAATTATTTATATATTATATTATTAAAAACTTTAATATACCTATAAATATAATCTTTAATAAAGAATCTGTTTTTATAAATAAATTCTAGTTAAGTTTATACTTCTATTTAAAGATTTAATAATAGCTAAATATAGTATTTTATTTATAAACTAATAAATAAATAAAGAATCTAAATTAAACTCTAGAATAGTATTTAAAATACTATACTAATTATTAGTAAAATAACTAAATAATAAAGCTTACTTTTATAAAATTCATATATAATATCTTTATATATTTAATAATAAGAATTTCTCTATTTTATATATTATATGAATTCTATTCTAGTATTAAATTATATATTAAGAATAATATTCTAGAAAAAAGAATACTAGTAATATAAGAAAAAGTATAAAGAATTTAAATAAAACGGGAGATATTAGAGAAGTAATAGTAAGAAATAGTAAATATATAAAAAAAGTATTATAATAAAAAATATATTAATAAGAAGTTTAATATATATAATAAAGTTATACTTTATATAAAGAATATTTAATAGCTATAATCTAGTATAAAGCTAGTAAATAAATATTTTAGTTTCTTTAAGGTTCTAGAAATTATAGAAATATATAAATAAATATATTATTTAAAATTACTATTATTAAATTAGATCTATAATATTTTCTATATTTCTTTCTTAAAACTATAAAACTTATAAGCTAGTACTATAATAGAACTAGAACCGGTTAAGATTAAAAGCAAAAAAGAATTCGAAATAGAATCTATTATAGCTTATAAAAAGAATAAAAAAGAAAGAAAATATCTTATTTATTAGAAAAGCTATTTACTAGTAAATAATATATAAGAACTACTAAATAATCTAGAAAACATAGCTTAAGGATTATAAGAATACTTAGAAAAGAATAATATTATAATACTATTAGCTAAATAGAAATATAAAAAATAAATACTTTTATTAGAAAACTATTAAAAACTATATATTTATTTTTAGAAAAGCTATACAAAAATTATTACAAACTCTAAAAACTCTAATTTCTATATTTTATAAATATCTTATTTTCGCAATTACTTTCTATTATTCTTATTATTATTATTATTAGAATTCTTTTAAGAAATAGATAATAAATTAGTTTAGAAAACTATTAGCTATTAGTAAGAAATAAGAAAGAAATAAGCTTATTTAATACTAAAAAATATTAATTATATTATTAAGAGTACTTTATACTTATATTAAGCTAATAAGAATTACTTGATTTATTTCTTAAATTATTAGAAGAATTTATTAGCCTTAAATAATAGCTTTAATATAAGAAATATATATAGTTTAATATAAAAGAAAAATAATAATAGTCTTTTTTTAAATAAAAGTTAGAAATAATACTTATATATATTAATAGCTTAAAAAAAGTAATTTAATTATATTATATATATTTAAGAAACCTTAGATAATATTAGAATAGGAAATAAAAGAAGAAATTTATAGCTTATAGAATTATATTTCTTATTTTTAAAATAATAGTAATTATATACTAAATAATTATTACTTTTAATATAAATAAGATTAAAAAACTTAGTAATATTCTTGGAATATTAAAAATAATAAAGGCAAATTAAGGATATAAAAGTATTAGCTAAATAAGTAGTAATAGGCTAATAAGTACTAAAAGAAGTATTTATCTTAATAAATAAAGAAATAAAAGAAGAAATTAGAAAAGAGCTTAAATAAAAATTAAAGAAAGCTTAAAAAAGACTTAAAAAAGAAAGATAAGAGATAAGGAAAAGCTAAATATAATATTATAGTTAAGAGAAAAAAAAATTAGTTAGTAAAAAAAGAAAGATCTTTTTATAATACTTTTTTCTCGAATAGTAATTATGAATTTAGAACTAGTTTTATATTAGAAATATTCAGAAAATTCTAAAGAAGAAATTTATAAATAAACCAGAAAATTAGATTAATTTTTCTAAGTTCTTAGGCCTATAAAATAATAATTTATTTATAAATAAAGGCTAAGTTAAAATTTATAAACTAATTAGAAGACCGGAAAAGCTTTATATCTAATAATATATATTATATTTATATTATTTTTATGAAAGAAAATTACTAGAAGTAATTTATAAATTAATTAGATAAAGTTAGTAAACTATATTTTTAATTTTATTATCTAGTATAATAATAAGGCAAGTATAAGAAGTTTTTAGAGAAAACTAGTAATCGGGAAAGTTTTAGGGAATTATTTATAAAGCTATTTATAGTTATTTTAGGCTTTTTAGAAATAAGGGCCCAGAAAAAGAATTAATATAATAAATAAATATTAGATATTATAAATCTAGTTTTCTATTTTAGATAAAGCTTATAATTAGAATTATATAAATTATATAAGATTATATTTCCTAATTAAGTAAAGTATTTTATAGACTTAGCTAAATATTAGAGAATATATAAGGAAATACTTCTAGCTTTAGAAAGAAGTATTAATTAGTTTTTTATTAGAATTAATTCTTGGAATTAGTTATATTTATAAGTATTATTCTATAACTTATTTATCTTAATTAATCGTGTATTAGGACTTGTACTAAAGCCCCTGCATCCCTGCGGGTTTAGTGCATATCAGTAATACGGTCGAAAATCAGTAATATGGTTGTTTTTTTGGAATACCAATTTTCGGAATTTTGGTGAAAATCGAAGAAAAATATTTTATAGTTTATATAGACTTTATATTATAATTAATAATTGAAATTCTCTTACTTTCATATCGTATATATATGCAGTAAAAAATGGTAGAAATATTATATACTTTATCTCATTGGCGATCCCCCCAAAATACTACGATTCTGAGAAATCAATTAATTATATAACCATTATATTCTAATTTGTATACCCAATAATTATCTCCTTTCCATTAGTATCTAATCTAACTATATTACCAAAGCCATTATTATAAAATAAAGGGGGAAGGGGGGAGTGGCTTAATAAAACCAAGCTCTCTACCTAGTATTTATTATTATATACAAATATATATCGCCTGGTAGGTAGATATACTCTCCGCCAGAATCTTGTTTGCCGCCGTACGAACCGTCTTGAGATCAGCTTTATAACCTAAATAGATCAGGAGATCGATAAACTGCTTCAGGGCCTCCTCCTGATCAGGATTAAGGGCTTTGTTGAGGCCCCCTTTAGTATTTTGTGGTTTTCGTCTAGCCTAATACGCTTTCCAGAGTTAATATTTTCCCTGAATTAATATATAATTGCAGATTTTTTGGTATATGGGTTCTGGCATAGAAATCAGAGGCCTGGGCTATTATTTTCACTTCTTCTGGGTTATATTTGGCCATGGTATTAATATTTAATTAATTAAAATCGATAAATGGGAGAAAAAAGCGACTATATTACTGATTTTCGACCGTATTACTGATATGCACTAAACCCGCAGGGACGCAGGGGCTTTAGTACAAGTCCTGATGCACGATTATTTATATATTATTTTACTATTATATATTTTATATTTAATTAAAAAAAAATCTTTTTATTATAAATATTATAGTTTAGCTTTACTAATTATATAGTTTTAGAAAAAAAATATTACTAGATATTAGAGTTTTATTTAAAGATCTTATTATAAGAAAATATTAGCTATAATTCTATTTAATATATTTATTTTAATTATAATAAAAAAATTCGAATTATAATAATACAAAATTAATATTAAAAATAAAATTTTCTTAATACTAATTTATTTATTTATATAGAATTCTTTTATATATTAAAGCTATTAAGGGCTTTATTATATAGCTATATTCTATAATAAAACATTAATAAAAATTATAAAAGCCTAAAAAGCCTTATATTTCCTTAATTATTATTAGTAATTACTATTTTATTTAAATCTATTTTAATATTCTTAATAGAAATAATAAAGCCTAGATATTTTATATAAATAATCTTAAATTCTAATTTCTTAATATTTATTTAAAGGCTAGTATTTTATAGCTACTAAAGAATCTTTTATATATAATCTTTATATTCTAGAGAATTATTTAAATAAATTAGAATATTATTTAAATAAGCTATATAAAAAATATTAGAGTAATTAAATATTATAATTCTAATTTCTATATTCTAGTTATCTAATAGCTAATATAGGAATATATATAGAAATATTTAGAATACTAGGCCCTTTAAGAACTAGTATATTATAGATATACTTAAACCTATAACCTCTTATATTCTAGCTTTCCTTTTTTAACTTTAAATTATTTTTATAAGAAACTTTCTATTTTATTTTTCAAGTCCAGAATACTATATTCGTAATATTAAAAAAGATATTATTTATATATTTCTAATATATAATAAAGCTATTAATTAGGCCTTTCTAAAAAAAACTTTATATTTATAGGCTTTATATTTTATATAAAATATTATAAGTTTTTCTAATTATAGATCTATTTAAATCTAATAAAATATTTACTAAATATCTAGCTTTATATAGACCTTAGCTTAATTATATAAAAGTTTTATAAATAAAGGGAAAAAAATTCTTTTATATTAAATTATTTAGCTTATAATAATTAATATAAAATTAGAAAGTTCTATTAGCCTTTTTTATAAAAAGAAACTAGCTTAGCTTAATAAAGTTCTATTAGAGGTTCTTTTTTTTAAAAAAAAAATACTTGATTTCTTATAGCTTATAAATTAACTATTAATGAAATAGGAAATACTTTAGGCTTTCTAGGTTTTTAAAATTATTAATCTAAATCTTATAATTATATAATTAATATAAGAATAAATATTTAATATTTTTTTAAAAAAAACATTTATAAAATCTTTAAATTCCTTTAATAAAACTCTTACTAGCTATTATAGTTTCGTTTCTTTTAGCTATTACTTATTTAAAATAAACTTGTTTTCTTATTATAATTCTAGCTTTTTATTAATTTCGAAAAATAATATTATAAAAAAAAGATTCTTTTTTTTATAGGTTTATTTAAAAAAAAATAGCTAGTAAAATATCTATAATATTAATTATAGGCCTTAACTAGATTTTATAGCTTTTTTTTAGATAATATAGTTTTAATATTTCTATTTCTAGTTTAGAAAAAACTTTTATATTTCCTAAAGCTATTTATATTTCTTTATAAAATCGAGTTTAATTCTTTTACTATATATAGCTTTTTAAGTTCGGTTTAGAAAAAGAATAAAAAGGTTTCCTTTTTATAATCTAAAGTTTCTAGAACTTATTTATAATTATAGCTTTATTTCTTTTATTTATATTTTCTTAATACTAGTTACTTTTTTCAGATTTCAAGTTCTTATATATAATAATTAGAACTTTATTCTAATCTTTTTTTCTAGGCTAATTATTTAGCTAAATTAATCTTTTATTCTTATAATTAATTAAAATACTAGTATTTATAAACTATTATTATTCTAAAATTATATTATATTTACCTAGTTCTATAACTAATATAAATACTAGAACTCTTTATTTATTAATTAAAAATATAAGCTTAATATAATAAATAATAAATATAATCTATTTATTATTAAATTTTTTTATATTATAAAGTAATATTAATTAAATAAACTTAATATTTAGGAATTATTTAATTATTTTTATAAACTTAGAATTAATAAAAATTTATTTATTTATTTTAGTATTAATAAAAGAAAAAGTTTTAATACCTAATTTATTATTACTAATTATATAAAAAAGTATAAATACTTTATTTTCTAATAGCTAGCTTAAATTAATTTCTATTATATTAATATAATATAGTTCTAAAAAAGAGATTTCTTTTAGGGATTCTTATTTCTCTATTTTATATTTTTAGATAGCTTATTTATAATAAGTACTATTAGCTTAATTATTAAAACTTGCTTTATATATTTTATTTTAGGCTTTAGATAATTTCTAAATATATAACTAAATTTATTATAGTTATAGTATTTGAGATTAGAGAATCCGAGCTTTAGAATAATAGACTTATTTATTACTAGAGTTTTAGAAATAGGCTTTATATAAGAAATAATTCCGGAGCTTGGCTTATTTATACTTTTATTAGCTTTTTTAAATATCTGGTTTTTTTTATAATAAGCTTAAATCTATTAGTTATTTATAATATAATACTATATAAATTCTATAATATAAATAATAGAATTATTATAATATATAACTATAGTTCCTTAAAGTTTCTAGATAAGCTTATTATTTAGATTATTCTTAAAATCTTATAAGTTAATATTTCTATTTATTATATATTTTAGAAATAAAATATAGAACTTCTAGAAAATCTAATTCTTTTTTATAAATAGTTCCTTAAATACTTATTAAATATTATATTTCTTATTTGGGTTATTATATAGTTTCTCTAGATAAATATATAGTTCTCTAATAATCTTATATATATATTAATTATTCTAATTTAGATAAAAGAAAATTAGTATAAGAATATAACTATTTATATAACTATTTATATAAATAATCTTAATATTCTTTTATTTAGTAAATATTAGAATTACTATAGAGTTTATTTTTAATCTAAACTAACTAATTATTAAAGGTAATATTATTTTTAGTTATATTTTTAAAAATAGAAAAATTAGAGAATTTAATTAAATATTTATTTTTTAAAATAAGAGAACTAGTTATTTTAATAAGCTATATAATAAGCTTTTTAATAATAATTTTATTCTTTTAGCTAATTATAATAATTCTTATTATAGATAAGAATATTATAGATAAGAATATTATAGATAAGAATATTATATATTTTTAGAATTAGCTTAATAATTTCTTTATATAAAGCTTCGGGATTTCAAAATAATTTTTGAAATTTTGCTTTTAATAAAATAGATTTCTCTTTTTCTTTTATTATAAATATTAATAAAATACTTGAATTTCTTAAGAAACTTAATAAAAGGCTCTAGTTTATTTTCTAGTAATATATTAGTAGTATTTTATATTATAGCTTCTTTTAATTTGTCTAATTATTCAGGGATTTACTTTTTTATATCTTTTTTAATAATAAGATTATTAGCCTATTTACTTGTCTAGCTAGTTTAGGGCTTTCTTTTATTCTAATATTAGTTAACTAGTATAGAAATAGCTATAGTATATTATATTTATACTTATTAAAAATTAATTAGATAGATTATTATTTAAATTCTTTATAAAATTAAAAAATAAATAAGCTTTAAATTATATTATAAATATAAAATCTAAAATCTGGAAAATATAATTAAAACTATTTCTATTTTAATAATTTAAAGCTAAAGAGAGAAAAGAATCTTAAAAAAGCCTCGAATCTAAATAATTATAAGCTATATACGGGCCTATATACTAGTTTAAGCTCGGGGTTATATATAACTATTAGATAACTATAGATATTATATTTAGATACTAGATATCTTATTTAGATATTAGATATCTTACTAGTTCTAGTCTAACTTCTACTAGTATTATATATTATAATAATTATAATACTAAGCTATAAATAAGAAACTATAAATATTTAAAAAAAAAAACTTTAATTTAAAGCTTTCTTTTTTTTAGCTTAGTTTTTTAAATAAATAATTCTTTTATAAGTACCTTATTTATAAGCTCTTTTTATAGAGCTATAATAAATATAAGATTATTAATTAGTAAAACTAAATACCGAATTTATTATAAAGAAAATTAATATTCTTTTTTTAATAAATATTAATATATTTTAGAATATATTTTATTATTACTTTTTTTATCTTTAATATAATTATTATTATATAAATACGGGTACTAGAAAGCTTAGCTTTATTTATTTAGTAGCTTTTTATTATTTAGCTAGATTTAGAGGCTTTTTATAAGCTTTTAATTAAGTAATTATTTATATAAAATTACTATTTCTTATTATTTATAATAGTTATAAGCCCGGAATATTAATTATATATTTTTATTAGTAATTAGTAAATATTCTAGTAATTATAATTATTCTTATTATAATTATTTATATTATAATTATTCTTATTATAATTATTTATATTATAATTATTCTTATTATAATTATTCTTATTATAATTATTCTTATTATAATTATTCTTATTATAATTATTCTTATTATAATTATTCTTATTATAATTATACTTATTATAATTATTCTTATTATAATTATAATTACTAAAAGAATATATTTTATTTGTTTTTCTTATTTTTTATTTCTTTCTTTAGAATAATAGTTCTATTAGTCTTTAATATATATTTTACTAATTATAAAAGCTTTCCTAAATAATATATAAAACTTAAAATGAATTTTATCTTTCGAAATATATAATACTTTATTAATTCTAATATTTTAAAAGCTTCTTATCTGTTTTTTATAAAGTTCTTTTATTTTTTATAAATAATTAAATAATTAAATAATTAAATAATTAAATAATTAAATAATTAAATAATTAAATAATTAAATAATTAAATAATTAAATAATTAAATAATTAAATATAATTAAAAATTAAATAATTAAATAATTAAATAATTAAATAATTAAATAATTAAATAATTAAATAATTAAATAATTAAATAATTAAATATTAAATAAAATACTTTATTAGTAATATGAAATACTTTATTAGTAATATGAAAATATAAATAAAGGCCGGAAATAAAAAAGGAAATATAACTAAAAGCTCTATATCTAGCTCGTTTTAATTAATATAAGGAAAAATACTTATTTAGGCTTAAGAAATATATTATTAAGTAATTAAATTAGTTAGTATAAAGCTTTTAGTATTTAAAATATCTGAAATTAGATATATTAATATAATAAAACCGGCTCTATTTATATTATATCTTAAGCTATTTATTTCCTAATAAAGGCTCTCTTTTTATAAATAAATTCTAGCTATTAGAAAATAATATAGGAGAATAAATAAAAGAAAATTATAAAGAGATTCTGGATTCATAATAAAACGGGTTTAATTTTCCTAAAGTCTGAATTAATATT